>NW_026513078.1:203225-263225 GCF_027579735.1 Bombina bombina
CTTTTTTTTTGTTTGTTTAGCAAACAAGGTAAATCGGAATGTTTAATGCTGCTATTATATATGGATAAAAGTATGGAGTACAATGTTTCTTTAAACCAAAAGTATTGAAAAAAATATATTTTGTAGCTCAATTAAAGATGTGTGTAACCAGGGATCTAAGTCAAATACTCTGAAATCCTTAGCAAATGTTTCTTTTGTAAGGATATTAGTGTTTCTTGCAGAGGGATTTCAAGCTGTCTAGAACACACAATGTCTTTTGGTTTACAGCCAAGATCAGCAGAACAGTTTGCTTATGAGAATGGCACATGCAGATATCAAAAGATTATAATTATTGGTACAAAGCAGTGCTTCAGATCTCAATGACTCATGAAAGAGTGATTAAAAAAAAGCTGACAAAACATTTAAAATGAACATGGAATTTTCAAAATGTAGTTCAAAAATCAAAATGCTTTATGCACTATTTTTTATTATTATTATTGCTGAATAAATAAACAAGGGAAAAGAGGATTTGTAGAAAGCAAACTTTTAATCTCTAAACTAAGAGATCCTTTGAAAATTATAGGCCCTTCCTCTGCCAAACTTTAGGGTACTGCATATTTAGCGATGAATAGAGATGTTCGTTCTGCAGTTTTGTTCACTATAGAATGCGGAGGTAAGAGGCTGCTTTTGGTATTCAGCTATTTTTGGAGTCTACTATCCTCTTGTGCAAGTGAAACACAATCAGATCTGTGCAAATCTAGTGGCACTGACAACTGATAGCAATCCATGAGGAGGTTATTTGGTTACTCAAGTGAAGACAATTCATCTCTGGATAATTAGTAGCTTAACCCCTTGCTCTTGCTGATCCAGTTTTGAGCATGTTGATGCTGCTCACATTTAAAGGAACAATAAAGTCAACATTAAACTTTAGTGATTCAAAGAGAGCATGTACTTTAACCCCTTCTATACCAGGAGTTTCAGAGAAGAACTTGTCCAAAGTACTGGCAAATATTTAGCATTTTTGTTATCACTCTATTTAAACAGTTATTGAGCCTTTGTTTTTATTTACCTATGAAATCTATATATGTTTTTAAAGTAGACAACCCAAGGTATTGATTCTAGGCCAATTTTGGTATATTTCATGCCACTATTTGACACACAAATATGATCATATAAAGAAATCTCAAATTATTTACACACAACTACTGCAGTCATAAGACGAATGATTGTAAAAGCTTCTCTGGGGTCCCTTTGTTCAAAAATAGCAGATATGCATGGGTTTGCCATTGGTTTTTGGCAATTATAAGGACAATAATTGCAGCTGCACACCACACTTCTAAAATTTCAGGCAATGAAGTAAGTTTACAAGTTAGCTTGCAAGGTTATTTTTTGCTGCAGTATAGATTACCCCTCTGACACTTTCCACCAGTATGAAGTTTAGGGCTTCCCTCCTCACCCTCCCACTGCCCTGATCCCCCCAACAGCTCTTACCCTTCATCCTCCCACTGCCCACCTCCATATTTGTTACTGGAAGTCAGTCTGCCAGTAACAAATTATTTATTTTTATTATATTTTATTACAAATTTTATATTTCTGAAGTGTAGGGGCCAAGATCATCTTTTTTTCCGTAACCTCCCTCCCTCCTCTTCAGCTGGGCTGATGCACCCAAATTTCCAGTTTACTTGTCATTAAATGTGTTTCATTCTCTTGGTATCCTTTGTAGAAAAGCATATATAGGTAAGCGCAGGAGCAGCAATGCACTACTGAGAGCTAGCTGCTGATTGGTGGCTGCATGTATAAGCCTCTTGTCCTTGGCTGTCACATAGTGAGTAGTAACCATTCTAGGGTAGTTGTTCCAAGCAGTTTAACGTCCCTTAAAAAAGGAACATAACATGTTTTCTTTCATTAAAGAGCATGCAATTTTAAAAAAAAAAAAAACACACAATTTATGCTTACCTGATAAATTTATTTCTCTTGTGGTGTATCCAGTCCACGGATCATCCATTACTTGTGGGATATTCTCCTTCCCAACAGGAAGTTGCAAGAGGACACCCACAGCAGAGCTGCTATATAGCTCCTCCCCTAACTGCCATATCCAGTCATTCGACTGAAACAAGCCGAGAAAGGAGAAACCATAGGGTGCAGTGGTGACTGTAGTTTAATTAAAATTTAGACCTGCCTTAAAAGGACAGGGCGGGCCGTGGACTGGATACACTACAAGAGAAATAAATTTATCAGGTAAGCATAAATTATGTTTTCTCTTGTTAAGTGTATCCAGTCCACGGATCATCCATTACTTGTGGGATACCAATACCAAAGCTAAATTACACAGATGAAGGGAGGGACAAGGTAGGTACTTAAACGGAAGGTACCACTGCCTGTAGAACCTTTCTCCCAAAAATAGCCTCCGAAGAAGCAAAAGTATAAAATCTGTAAAATTTTGAAAAAGTATGAAGCGAAGACCAAGTCGCCGCCTTGCAAATCTGTTCAACAGAAGCCTCATTTTTAAAGGCCAAAGTGGAAGCCACAGCTCTAGTAGAATGAGCTGTAATCCTTTCAGGGGGCTGCTGTCCAGCAGTCTCATAGGCTAAGCGTATTATGCTTCTTAGCCAAAAAGAAAGAGAGGTTGTCGAAGCCTTTTGACCTCTTCTCTGTCCAGAGTAAACAACAAACAAAGCAGATGTTTGACGAAAATCTTTAGTAGCTTGTAAGTAAAACTTTAAAGCACGAACCACGTCCAGATTATGTAAAAGACGTTCCTTCTTTGAAGAAGGATTAGGGCACAATGATGGAACAACAATCTCTTGATTGATATTCTTAGTAGATACCACCTTAGGCAAAAACCCAGGTTTTGTACGCAGAACTACCTTATCTGCATGGAAGATCAGATAAGGAGAATCACATTGTAAAGCAGATAACTCGGAGACTCTACGAGCCGAGGAAATAGCCATCAAAAAAAGAACTTTCCAAGATAAAAGTTTAATATCTATGGAATGAAGAGGTTCAAACGGAACCCCTTGAAGAACTTTAAGAACCAAGTTTAAGCTCCATGGAGGAGAAACAGGTTTAAACACAGGCTTGATTCTAACCAAATCCTGACAAAATGCCTGAACGTCTGGAATATCGGCCAGACGCTTGTGCAAAAGAATAGACAGGGCAGAAATCTGTCCCTTTAAAGAACTAGCTGATAATCCTTTTTCCAAACCCTCTTGGAGAAAAGACAATATCCTGGGAATCCTAACCTTACTCCATGAGTAATTCTTGGATTCACACCAATAAAGATATTTACGCCATATCTTATGGTAGATTTTCCTGGTGACAGGCTTTCTTGCCTGTATTAGGGTATCAATGGCTGACTCGGAGAAGCCAAGCTTTGATAAAATCAAGCGTTCAAACTCCAGGCAGTCAGTCTCAGAGAAATTAGATTTGGATGATTGAAAGGACCTTGTAGTAGAAGGTCTTGTCTCAAAGGCAGAGTCCAAGGTGGAAAGGATGACATGTCCACTAGGTCTGAATACCAGGTCCTGCGTGGCCACGCAGGTGCTATCAAGATCACCAATGCTCTCTCCTGTTTGATTTTGGCAATCAGTCGAGGGAGCAGAGGAAACGGTGGAAACACATAAGCCAGGTTGAAAGACCAAGGCGCTGCTAGAACATCTATCAGCGTTGCTTCTGGGTCCCTGGATCTGGAACCGTAACAAGGAAGCTTGGCGTTCTGGCGAGACGCCATGAGATCCAGTTCTGGTTTGCCCCAACGATGAATCAATTGAGCAAACACCTCCGGATGGAGTTCCCACTCCCCCGGATGAAAAGTCTGACGACTTAGAAAATCCGCCTCCCAGTTCTCTACACCTGGGATATGGATCGCTGAAAGGTGGCAAGAGTGTCTTTCTGCCCAGCGAATTATCTTGGAGACTTCTAACATCGCTAGGGAACTCCTTGTTCCCCCTTGATGGTTGATGTAAGCCACAGTCGTGATGTTGTCCGACTGAAATCTGATGAACCTCCGAATTGATAACTGAGGCCAAGCTTGAAAAGCATTGAATATCGCTCTCAATTCCAGAATATTTATTGGAAGGAGTTTCTCCTCCTGAGTCCATGATCCCTGAGCCTTCAGGGAGTTCCAGACTGCACCCCAACCTAGAAGGCGGGCATCTGTCGTTACAATTGTCCAATCTGGCCTGCGAAAAGTCATACCTTTGGACAGGTGGACCCGAGATAGCCACCAGAGAAGAGAATCTCTGGTCTCTTGATCCAGATTTAGTAGAGGGGACAAATCTGTGTAATCCCCATTCCACTGACTGAGCATGCATAGTTGCAGCGGTCTGAGATGTAGGCTCGCAAACGGAACTATGTCCATTGCCGCTACCATTAAGCCGATTACCTCCATGCACTGAGCCACCGAAGGGCGCGGAATAGAATGGAGAACAGGGCAAGAATTTAGAAGTTTTGATAACCTGGACTCCGTCAGGTAAACTTTTATTTCTACAGAATCTATCAGAGACCCTAGGAAGGAGACTCTTGTGAGTGGGGATAGAGAACTATTTTCCTCGTTCACTTTCCACCCGTACGACCTCAGAAATGCCAGAACTATGTCCGTATGGGACTTGGCAATTTGGAAATTTGATGCCTGTATCAGGATGTCGTCTAGATAAGGGGCTACTGCTATGCCCCGCGGCCTTAGGACCGCCAGAAGAGCCCCCAGAACCTTTGTAAAAATTCTTGGGGCTGTAGCTAACCCGAAGGGAAGAGCCACAAACTGGTAATGCCTGTCCAGAAAGGCAAACCTTAGGAACCGATGATGATCTTTGTGTATCGGAATGTGAAGGTAAGCATCCTTTAGATCCACCGTAGTCATATATTGACCCTCCTGGATCATAGGTAGGATGGTCCGAATAGTTTCCATTTTGAATGATGGAACTCTGAGGAATTTGTTTAAGATCTTTAGATCCAAGATTGGTCTGAAGGTTCCCTCTTTTCTGGGAACCACAAACAGATTTGAGTAAAATCCCTGTCCCTGTTCCTCCTTTGGAGCTGGATGGATGGATCACTCCCATAACTATTTCTTTATCTGGTTGACAGATAATCGTGAAAGGTGAAATCTCCCTTGTGGAGGAGAAGCATTGAAGTCCAGAAGATACCCCTGAGATATAATCTCCAACGCCCAGGGATCCTGAACATTGCTTGCCCACGCCTGGGCGAAGAGAGAAAGTCTGCCCCCTACTAGATCCGTTACCAGATAGGGGGCCATTCCTTCATGCTGTCTTAGAGGCAGCAGCAGGCTTTTTGGCCTGCTTGCCTTTGTTCCAGGACTGGTTAGGTTTCCAGGCAGTCTTGGACTGAGCAAAAGTTCCCTCTTGTTTTGTAGCAGAGGAAGTTGATGCTGCACTTGCCTTGAAGTTTCGAAAGGCACGAAAATTAGACTGTTTGGCCCTTGATTTGGACCTGTCCTGAGGAAGGGCATGACCTTTACCTCCAGTAATGTCAGCAATAATTTCCCCTTGAAGGGAATGTTAAGTAGTTTAGACTTTGAAGTCACGTCAGCTGACCAAGATTTGAGCCATAGCGCCCTACGCGCCTGGATGGCAAATCCAGAATTCTTAGCCGTTAGTTTAGTCAAATGAACAATGGCATCAGAAACAAAAGAATTAGCTAGCTTAAGTGCTCTAAGCTTGTTAAGTATGTCCTCCAAGGGAGTCGTCGTCTGTAAAGCCTCTTCCAGAGACTCAAACAAGAACGCCGCAGCAGCAGTGACAGGAGCAATGCATGCAAGGGGCTGCAGGATAAAACCTTGTTGAATAAACATTTTCTTAAGGTAACCCTCTAATTTTTTATCCATAGGATCTGAAAAAGCACAACTGTCCTCGACAGGGATAGTAGTACGCTTTGCTAAAGTAGAAACTGCTCCCTCCACCTTAGGGACCGTTTGCCATAAGTCCCGTGTGGTGGCGTCTATGGGAAACATTTTTCTAAAAATAGGAGGGGGGGAAAACGGCACACCGGGTCTATCCCACTCTTTATTAATAATTTCTGTAAACCTTTTAGGTATTGGAAAAACCTCAGTACACACCGGCACTGCAAAGTATTTATCCAGTTTACACAATTTCTCTGGCACTGCAATTGTGTCACAGTCATTCAGAGCAGCTAAAACCTCCCTAAGCAAAACACGGAGGTTCTCAAGCTTAAATTTGAAAGTAGAAATATCAGAATCAGGTTTCCCTGAGTCAGAGATATCACCCACAGACTGAAGCTCTCCTTCCTCAGCTTCTGCATATTGTGAGGCAGTATCAGACATGGCTCTTAAAGCGTCTGTATGCTCTGTATTACGCCTAACACCAGAGCTATCACGCTTTCCTCTAAATTCAGGTAGTCTGGCTAATACCGCTGACAGTGTATTATCCATGACTGCCGCCATGTCTTGTAAAGTAATCGCTATGGGCGTCCTTGATGTACTTGGCGCCATTTGAGCGTGAGTCCCTTGAGCGGGAGTCAAAAGGTCTGACACATGGAGAGAGTTAGTCGACATAACTTCCCCCTCGTCAGAATCCTCTGGTGATAAATTTTTTAAAGGTAAAAATTGATCTTTATTGTTTAAAGTGAAATCAATACATTTAGTACACATTCTCATATGGGGTTCCACCATGGCTTTTAAACATAATGAACAAGGAGTTTCCTCTATGTCAGACATGTTTATACAGACTAGCAATGAGACTAGCAAGCTTGGAAAACACTTTAAATCAAGTTAACAAGCAAATATAAAAAACGGTACTGTGCCTTTAAGGGAAACAAATTTTGTCAAAATTTGAAAAACAGTGAAAAAAGGCAGTAATTCAAACGAAATTTTTACAGTGTATGTAATAGGTTAGCAGAGCATTGCACCCACTTGCACATGGACGATTAACCCCTTAATGCAAAAAAACGGATTAAAAAAAAGAAATTAAAACGTTTTTTTAAACAGTCACAACTGCCACAGCTCAACTGTGGCCCTACCTTCCTCAATAAACGACTTTTGAAGCCTTTAGAGCCCTTCAGAGATGTCCTATAGCATGCAGGGGACTGCTGAGGGAAGCTTAATGTCTCTGTCTGCAATTTTAACTGCGCAAAAAAGCGCTAAAAACATAATTTATGTAAGAACTTACCTGATAAATTCATTTCTTTCATATTAGCAAGAGTCCATGAGCTAGTGACGTATGGGATATACATTCCTACCAGGAGGGGCAAAGTTTCCCAAACCTCAAAATGCCTACAAATACACCCCTCACCACACCCACAAATCAGTTTAACGAATAGCCAAGAAGTGGGGTGATAAGAAAAAGTGCGAAAGCATAAAAAATAAGGAATTGGAATAATTGTGCTTTATACAACTACCACAAAAAGGGTGGGCCTCATGGACTCTTGCTAATATGAAAGAAATGAATTTATCAGGTAAGTTCTTACATAAATTATGTTTTCTTTCATGTAATTAGCAAGAGTCCATGAGCTAGTGACGTATGGGATAATGACTACCCAAGATGTGGATCTTTCCACGCAAGAGTCACTAGAGAGGGAGGGATAAAATAAAGACAGCCAATTCCGCTGAAAAATAATCCACACCCAAAATAATTTAAATTTTATAATGAAAAAAAATGAAAATATAAGCAGAAGATTCAAACTGAAATAGCTGCCTGAAGAACTTTTCTACCAAAAACAGCTTCAGAAGAAGAAAACACATCAAAATGGTAGAATTTAGTAAAAGTATGCAAAGAAGACCAAGTTGCTGCTTTGCAAATCTGATCAACCGAAGCTTCATTCCTAAACGCCCAGGAAGTAGAAACTGACCTAGTAGAATGAGCTGTAATCCTTTGAGGCGGAGTTTTACCCGACTCGACATAAGCATGATGAATTAAAGATTTCATCCAAGATGCCAAAGAAATGGCAGAGGCCTTCTGACCTTTCCTAGAACCGGAAAAGATAACAAATAGACTAGAAGTCTTTCGGAAAGTCTTAGTAGCTTCAACATAATATTTCAAAGCTCTAACTACATCCAAAGAATGCAATGATTTCTCCTTAGAATTCTTAGGATTAGGACATAATGAAGGAACCACAATTTCTCTACTAATGTTGTTGGAATTCACAAGCTTGGGTAAAAATTCAAAAGAAGTTCGCAACACCGCCTTATCCTGGTGAAAAATCAGAAAAGGGGATTCACAAGAAAGAGCCGAAAATTCAGAAACTCTTCTGGCAGAAGAGATGGCCAAAAGGAACAAAACTTTCCAAGAAAGTAATTTAATGTCCAATGAATGCATAAGTTCAAACGGAGGAGCTTGAAGAGCCCCCAGAACCAAATTCAAACTCCAAGGAGGAGAAATTGACTTAACAGGTTTTATACGAACCAAAGCTTGTACAAAACAATGAATATCAGGAAGAATAGCAATCTTTCTGTGAAAAAGAACAGAAAGAGCAGAGATTTGTCCTTTCAAGGAACTTGCAGACAAACCTTTATCTAAACCATCCTGAAGAAACTGTAAAATTCTCGGAATTCTAAAAGAATGCCAGAAAAAATTATGAGAAAGACACCAAGAAATATAAGTCTTCCAGACTCTATAATATATCTCTCTAGATACAGATTTACGAGCCTGTAACATAGTATTAACCACAGAGTCAGAGAAACCTCTTTGACTAAGAATCAAGCGTTCAATCTTCATACCTTTAAATTTAAGGATTTGAGATCCTGATGGAAAAAAGGACCTTGCGACAGAAGGTCTGGTCTTAACGGAAGAGTCCACGGTTGGCAAGAAGCCATCCGGACAAGATCTGCATACCAAAACCTGTGAGGCTATGCTGGAGCTACCAGCAAAACAAACGAGCATTCCTTCAGAATCTTGGAGATCACTCTTGGAAGAAGAACTAGAGGCGGAAAGATATAGGCAGGATGATACTTCCAAGGAAGTGACAATGCATCCACTGCTTCCGCTTGAGGATCCCTGGATCTGGGCAGATACCTGGGAAGTTTCTTGTTTAGATGAGAGGCCATCAGATCTATTTCTGGAAGTCCCCACATTTGAACAATCTGAAGAAATACCTCTGGGTGAAGAGACCATTCGCCCGGATGCAACGTTTGGCGACTGAGATAATCCGCTTCCCAATTGTCTATACCTGGGATATGAACCGCAGAAAGTAG
This sequence comes from Bombina bombina, assembly GCF_027579735.1. NCBI lineage: Eukaryota > Metazoa > Chordata > Amphibia > Anura > Bombinatoridae > Bombina > Bombina bombina. The sequence goes on from NW_026513078.1 coordinate 212,365, forward strand.
ACAGGAGCTGGATTCCGCCCAAACCAGAATTCGAGATACTTCTTTCATAGCTAGAGGACTGTGAGTCCCTCCTTGATGATTGATGTATGCCACAGATGTGACATTGTCTGTCTAAAAACAAATGAACGATTCTCTCTTTAGAAGAGGCCAAGACTGAAGAGCTCTGAAAATTGCACGGAGTTCCAAAATATTGATCGGTAATCTCACCTCCTGAGATTCCCAAACCCCTTGTGCCGTCAGAGACCCCCACACAGCTCCCCAACCTGTAAGACTTGCATCTGTTGAAATTACAGTCCAGGTCGGAAGAACAAAAGAAGCCCCCTGAACTAAGCGATGGTGATCTGTCCACCACGTTAGAGAGTGTCGTACAATCGGTTTTAGAGATATTAATTGAGATATCTTCGTGTAATCCCTGCACCATTGGTTCAGCATACAGAGCTGAAGAGGTCGCATGTGAAAACGAGCAAAGGGGATCGCGTCCGATGCAGCAGTCATAAGACCTAGAATTTCCATGCATAAGGCTACCGAAGGGAATGATTGTGACTGAAGGTTTCGACAAGCTGATATCAACTTTAGACGTCTCTTGTCTGTCAAAGATAGAGTCATGGACACTGAATCTATCTGGAAACCCAAAAAAGGTTACCCTTGTCTGAGGAATCAATGAACTTTTTAGTAAATTGATCCTCCAACCATGATCTTGCAGAAACAACACAAGTCGATTCGTATGAGATTCTGCTAAATGTGAAGACTGAGCAAGTACCAAGATATCGTCCAAATAAGGAAATACCACAATACCCTGTTCTCTGATTACAGAGAGAAGGGCACCGAGAACCTTTGTAAAAATTCTTGGAGCTGTAGCTAGGCCAAACGGCAGAGCCACAAACTGGTAATGCTTGTCTAGGAAAGAGAATCTCAGAAACTGATAGTGATCTGGATGAATTGGAATATGCAGATATGCATCCTGTAAATCTATTGTAGACATATAATGCCCTTGCTGAACAAAAGACAGGATAGTCCTTACAGTTACCATTTTGAATGTTGGTATCCTTACATAACGATTCAATATTTTTAGATCCAGAACTGGTCTGAAGGAATTCTCCTTCTTTGGTACAATGAAGAGATTTGAATAAAACCCCAGCCCCTGTTCCAGAACTGGAACTGGCATAATTACTCCAGCCAACTCTAGATCCGAAACAAATTTCAGAAATGCTTGAGCCTTCGCTGGATTTACTGGGACACGGGAAAGAAAAAATCTCTTTGCAGGAGGTCTTATCTTGAAACCAATTCTGTACCCTTCTGAAACAATGTTCTGAATCCAAAGATTGTGAACAGAATTGATCCAAATTTCTTTGAAAAAACATAATCTGCCCCCTACCAGCTGAGCTGGAAAGAGGGCCGCACCTTCATGTGGACTTAGGAGCTGGATTTGATTTTCTAAAAGGCTTGGATTTATTCCAGACTGGATTTATTCCAGATGGTTTCCAAACTGATACCGCTCCTGAGGATGAAGGATCAGGCTTTTGTTCCTTGTTGTGACGAAAGGAACGAAAACGATTATTTGACCTGAATTTACCTTTAGACTTTTTATCCTGAGGTAAAAAAGTTCCTTTCCCTCCAGTAACAGTTGAGATAATAGAATCCAACTGAGAACCAAATAATTTATTACCCTGGAAAGAAAGGGAAAGCAAAGTAGACTTAGAAGACATATCAGCATTCCAAGTTTTAAGCCATAAAGCTCTTCTAGCTAAAATAGCTAGAGACATAAACCTGACATCAACTCTAATGATATCAAAGATGGCATCACAAATAAAATTATTAGCATGTTGAAGCAGAATAATAATGCTATGAGAATTATGATCTGTAACTTGTTGTGCTAAAGCTTCCAACCAAAAAGTTGAAGCTGCAGCAACATCCGCTAAAGATATAGCAGGTCTAAGAAGATTACCTGAACACAAATAAGCTTTTCTTAGAAAGGATTCAATTTTCCTATCTAAAGGATCCTTAAAGGAAGTACCATCTGCCGTAGGAATAGTAGTACGCTTAGCAAGAGTAGAGACAGCCCCATCAACCTTAGGGATTTTGTCCCAAAACTCTAATCTGTCAGATGGCACAGGATATAATTGCTGAAAACGTTTAGAAGGAGTAAATGAATTACCCAAATTATTCCATTCCCTGGAAATTACTTCAGAAATAGCACCAGGAACAGGAAAAACTTCTGGAATAACTACAGGAGATTTAAAAACCTTATCTAAACGTTTAGATTTAGTATCAAGAGGACCAGAATCCTCAATTTCTAATGCAATTAGGACTTCTTTAAGTAAAGAACGAATAAATTCCATTTTAAATAAATATGAAGATTTATCAGCATCAACCTCTGAGACAGAATCATCTGAACCAGAAGAACCACTATCAGAATCAGAATGATGATGTACATTTAAAAATTTATCTGAACAATGAGAAGTTTTAAAAGACTTTTTATGTTTACTAGGAGGAATAACAGACATAGCCTTCTTAATGGATTTAGAAACAAAATCTCTTATGTTATCAGGAACACTCTGAACATTAGATGTTGACGGAACAGCAACAGGTAATGGGACTTTACTAAAGGAAATAGTATCTGCATTAACAAGTTTGTCATGACATTCAATATAAACAACAGCTGGAGGAACAGCTACCAAAAGTTTACAGCAGATACACTTAGCTTTGGTAGCTCCAGCACCAGGCAGCGATTTTCCAGAAGTATCTTCTGACTCAGTTGCAACGTGGGACATCTTGCAATATGTAATAGAAAAAACAACATATAAAGCAAAATCTAATTCCTTAAATGACAGTTTCAGGAATGGGAAAAAATGCCAGTGAACAAGCTTCTAGCAACCAGAAGCAATAAATAATGAGAGTTAAATAATGTGGAGACAAAAGTGACGCCCATATTTTTTTAGCGCCAAATAAGACGCCCACATTATTTGGCGCCTAAATGCTTTTGGCGCCAAAAATGACGCCACATCCGGAACGCCGACACTTTTGGCGCAAAAGAACGTCAAAAATGACGCAACTTCCGGAAACAGAAAAAAAAATTTGCGCCAAAAAAGTCCGTGCCAAGAATGACGCAATAAAATGAAGCATTTTCAGCCCCCGCGAGCCTAACAGCCCACAGGGAAAAAGTCAAATTTTAAGGTAAGAAAAAAATGATTAATTCAAATGCATTATCCCAAATATGAAACTGACTGTCTGAAAAAAAAGAATGTTGAACATCCTGAGTCAAGGCAAATAAATGTTTGAATACATATATTTAGAACTTTATAAAAAAGTGCCCAACCATAGCTTAGAGTGTCACAGAAAATAAGACTTACTTACCCCAGGACACTCATCTACATGTTGTAGAAAGCCAAACCAATACTGAAACGAAAATCAGCAGAGGTAATGGTATATATATAAGAGAATATCGTCAATCTGAAAAGGGAGGTAAGAGATGAATCTCTACGACCGATAACAGAGAACCTATGAAATAGACCCCGTAGAAGGAGATCATTGAATTCAAATAGGTAATACTCTCCTCACATCCCTCTGACATTCACTGCACGCTGAGAGGAAAACCGGGCTCCAACCTGCTGCGGAGCGCATATCAACGTAGAATCTAGCACAAACTTACTTCACCACCTCCATAGGAGGCAAAGTTTGTAAAAACTGATTTGTGGGTGTGGTGAGGGGTGTATTTGTAGGCATTTTGAGGTTTGGGAAACTTTGCCCCTCCTGGTAGGAATGTATATCCCATACGTCACTAGCTCATGGACTCTTGCTAATTACATGAAAGAAATAGGCCCCTCCCACTCATACTACAACAGTGGAAAGCCTCAGGACACTGTTTCTAGGCAAAAATCAAGCCAGCCATGTGGAAAAAACTAGGTCCCAATAAGTTTTATCACCAAAGCATATATAAAAACGATTAAACATGCCAGCAAACGTTTTATATTGCACATTTATAAGAGTATGTATCTCTGATAGTAAGCCTGATACTAGTCGCTATTAAATCACTGTATTTAGGCTTAACTTACATTAATCCGGTATCAGCAGCATTTTCTAGCAATTCCATCCCTAGAAAAACTTAAAACTGCACATACCTCATTGCAGGATAACCTGCACGCCATTCTCCCTCTGAAGTTACCTCACTCCTCAGACATATGTGAGAACTGCAGTGGATCTTAGTTACTTCTGCTAAGATCATAGAAAACGCAGGCAGATTCTTCTTCTAAATGCTGCCTGAGATAAAATAGTATAACTCCGGTAACCATTTAAAAATAATAAACTTTTGATTGAAGACAAAACTAACTATATTTCACCACTTTCCTCTTACTACCTCCATCTTTATTTTGAGTTGCAAGAGAATGACTGGATATGGCAGTTAGGGGAGGAGCTATATAGCAGCTCTGCTGTGGGTGTCCTCTTGCAACTTCCTGTTGGGAAGGAGAATATCCCACAAGTAATGGATGATCCGTGGACTGGATACACCTTACAAGAGAAAACATAATTTATGCTTACCTGATAAATTTATTTCTCTTGTGGTGTATCCAGTCCACGGATCATCCATTACTTGTGGGATATTCTCCTTCCCAACAGGAAGTTGCAAGAGGATCACCCACAGCAGAGCTGCTATATAGCTCCTCCCCTAACTGCCATATCCAGTCATTTGAACGAAGACAAGCAGAGAAAGGAGAAAACATAGGGTGCAGTAGTGACTGAAGTTTAAAATTAAAAAATACCTGCCTTAAAATGACAGGGCGGGCCGTGGACTGGATACACCACAAGAGAAATAAATTTATCAGGTAAGCATAAATTACGTTTTCTCTTGTAAGGTGTATCCAGTCCACGGATCATCCATTACTTGTGGGATACCAATACCAAAGCTAAAGTACACGGATGAAGGGAGGGACAAGGCAGGTACTTAAACGGAAGGTATCACTGCCTGTAAAACCTTTCTCCCAAAAATAGCCTCCGAAGAAGCAAAAGTATCAAATGTATAGAATTTTGAAAAGGTATGAAGCGAAGACCAAGTCGCCGCCTTGCAAATCTGTTCAACAGAAGCCTCATTTTTAAAGGCCCAAGTGGAAGCCACAGCTCTAGTAGAATGAGCTGTAATCCTTTCAGGAGGCTGCTGGCCAGCAGTCTCATAAGTTAAGCGAATTATGCTTCTTAGCCAAAAAGAAAGAGGTTGCCGAAGCCTTTTGACCTCTCATCTGTCCAGAGTAGACAACAAACAAAGCAGATGTTTGACGAAAATCTTTAGTAGCTTGTAAATAATACTTTAAAGCACGAACCACGTCAAGATTGTGTAATAGACGTTCCTTCTTTGAAGAAGGATTAGGACACAATGAAGGAACAACAATCTCCTGATTGATATTCTTATTAGAAACAACCTTAGGAAGAAACCCAGGTTTGGTACACAGAACTACCTTATCTGCATGGAAGATCAGATAAGGAGAATCACATTGTAAGGCAGATAACTCGGAAACTCTGCGTGCCGAGGAAATAGCTACCAAAAAAAGAACTTTCCAAGATAAAAATTTGCTATCTATGAAATGAAGAACTTTAACAACCAAATTTAAACACAGGCTTGATTCGAACTAAAGCCTGACAAAATGCCTGAACCTCTGGCACATCCGCCAGACGCTTGTGCAAAAGAATAGACAGAGCAGAAATCTGTCCCTTTAAGGAACTAGCTGACAATCCTTTTTTCCAATCCTTCTTGGAGAAAAGATAATATCCTGGGAATCCTGACCTTACTCCATGAGTAGCCCTTGGATTCACACCAATAAAGATATTTACACCATATCTTATGATAGATTTTCCTGGTGACAGGCTTTCGTGCCTGAATTAAGGTATCAATGACTGACTCGGAGAAGCCACGCTTTGATAAAATCAAGCGTTCAATCTCCAGGCAGTCAGTTTCAGAGAAATTAGATTTGGATGGTTGAAAGGACCTTGAAGTAGAAGGTCCTGTCTCAGCGGCAGAGTCCATGGTGGAAAGGATGACATGTCCACCAGATCTGCATACCAAGTCCTGCGTGGCCACGCAAGCGCTATCAAGATCACCAATGCTCTCTCCTGCTTGATTTTGGCAATCAGACGAGGGAGCAGAGGAAACGGTGGAAACACATAAGCCAGGTTGAAGGACCAAGGCGCTGCTAGAGCATCTATCAGCGTTGCCTTGGGGTCCCTGGACCTGGAACCGTAACAAGGAAGTTTGGCGTTCTGGCGAGACGCCATGAGATCCAGTTCTGGTTTGCCCCAACGATGAATCAATTATGCAAACACCTCCGGATGGAGTTCCCACTCCCCCGGATGAAAAGTCTGTCGACTTAGAAAATCCGCCTCTCAGTTCTCTACACCTGGGATATGGATAGCTGATAGGTGGCAAGAGTGAATCTCTGCCCAGCGAATTATCTTTGAGACTTCTAACATCGCTAGGGAACTCCTTGTTCCCCCTTGATGGTTGATGTAAGCCACAGTCGTGATGTTGTCCGACTGAAATCTGATGAACCTCATTGTCGCTAGCTGAGGCCAAACCTGAAGGGCATTGAATATCGCTCTTCGTTCCAGAATGTATATTGGAAGGAGTGTCTCCTCCTGAGTCCACGATCCCAGAGCCTTCAGGGAGTTCCAGACTGCCCCCCAGCCTAGAAGGCTGGCATCTGTCGTTACAATTGTCCAATCTGGCCTGCGAAAGGTCATTCCCTTGGACAGATGGACCCGAGATAGCCACCAGAGAAGAGAATCCCTGGTCTCTTGATCCAGATTTAGTAGAGGGGACAAATCTGTGTAATCCCCATTCCACTGACTGAGCATGCATAGTTGCAGCGGTCTGAGATGTAGGCGTGCAAACGGCACTATGTCCATTGCAGCTACCATTAAGCCGATTACTTCCATACACTGAGCCACCGAAGGGCGAGAAGTGGAATAAAGAACACGGCAGGAATTTAGAAGTTTTGATAACCTGGACTCTGTCAGGTAAATCCTCATTTCTACAGAATCTATTAGAAAGGAAACTCTTGTGAGAGGAGATAGAGAACTCTTTTCTTCGTTCACCTTCCACCCATGCGACCTCAGAAATGCCAGAACTATGTCCGTATGAAACTTGGCAATTTGGAAATTTGACGCCTGTATCAGAATGTCGTCTAAATAAGGGGCCACTGATATGCCCCGCGGTCTTAGGACCGCCAGAAGTGACCCCAGAACCTTCGTAAAGATTCTTGGGGCTGTAGCTAACCCAAAGGGAAGAGCTACAAACTGGTAATGCCTGTTCAGGAAGGCAAACCTGAGAAACCGATGATGATCTTTGTGTATCGGAATGTGAAGATAAGCATCCTTTAAATCCACTGTAGTCATGTATTGACTCTCCTGGATCATAGGTAGGATGGTACGAATAGTCTCCATCTTGAATGATGGAACTCTGAGGAATTTGTTTAAGATCTTGAGATCTAAAATTGGTCTGAAGGTTCCCTCTTTTTTGGGAACCACAAACAGATTTGAGTAAAATCCCTGTCCTTGTTCCTCCTTTGGAACTGGATGGATCACTCCCATAACTAGGAGGTCTTGAACACAGTGTAAGAATGCCTCTCTCTTTATCTGGTTTGCAGATAATTGTGAAAGGTGAAATCTCCCTTTTGGAGGAGAAGCTCTGAAGTCCAGAAGATATCCCTGGGATACAATTTCCAACGCCCAGGGATCCTGGACATCTCTTGCCCAAGCCTGGGCGAAGAGCGAAAGTCTGCCCCCTACTAGATCCGTTACCGGATAGGGGGCTGACTCTTCATGCTGTCTTAGGAGCAGCAGCAGGTTTTTTTGTCCTGCTTACCTTTGTTCCAGGTCTGGTTAGGTCTCCAGACCGACTTGGACTGGGCAAAAGTTCCCTCTTGTTTTGCATTAGAGGAAGTTGATGCCGCACTCGCCTTGAAGTTTCGAAAGGCACGAAAATTAGTCTGTTTGGCCCTATCCTGAGGAAGGGCATGACCTTTTCCTCCAGTGATATCAGAAATGATCTCCTTCAAACCAGGCCTGAATAGAGTTTGCCCCTTGAAGGGAATGTTAAGCAGCTTAGACTTTGAAGTAACGTCAGCTGACCATGATTTAAGCCATAGCGCCCTGCGCGCCTGGATAGCAAAACCTGAATTCTTAGCCGTTAGTTTAGTCAAATGAACAATGGCATCAGAAACAAAAGAATTGGCTAGCTTAAGTGCTCTAAGCTTGTGAAGTATGTTATCCAATGGAGTCTCTACCTGTAAAGCCTCTTCCAGAGACTCAAACCAGAAAGCCGCAGCAGCAGTGACTGGGGCAATGCATGCAAGGTGCTGTAGTATAAAACCTTGTTGAATAAACATTTTCTTAAGGTAACCCTCTAACTTTTTATCCATTGGATCTGAGAAAGCACAACTGTCCTCGACAGGGATAGTAGTACGCTTAGCTAGGGTAGAAACTGCTCCCTCCACCTTAGGAACTGTCTGCCATAAGTCCCGTGTGGTGGCATCTATTGGAAACATTTTCTTAAAAATAGGAGGGGGAGAGAACGGCACACCTGGTCTATCCCATTCCTTAGTAATAATTTCTGTAAACCTTTTAGGTATTGGAAAAACATCAGTGCACACCGGCACTGCATAGTATTTGTCCAATCTACATAATTTTTCTGGCACTGCAATTGTATCACAGTCATTCAGAGCAGCTAAAACCTCCCTGAGCAACACGCGGAGGTGTTCAAGCTTAAATTTAAATGTAGACATATCAGAATCAGGTTGAATCTTTTTCCCTGAGTAAGAACCATCACCCACAGAAAGAAGCTCTCCTTCCTCAGCTTCTGTATATTGTGAGGGAGTATCAGACATAGCTCTTAAAGCGTCAGTATGCTCTGTATTTCTTCTAACTCCAGAGCTGTCTCGCTTTCCTCTAAACCCAGGTAGTCTGGATAATACCGCTGACAGGGTATTATCCATGACCGCCGCCATGTCTTGTAAAGTAAACGCTATGGGCGCACTAGATGTACTTGGCGCCATTAGAGCGTGGGGCGAGTTAGTCGGCATAACTTCCCCCTCGTCAGATTCCTCTGGTGATAAATTTTTTAAAGACAGAATATGATCTTTATTACTTAAAGTGAAATCAGTACATTTGGTACACATTCTAAGAGGGGGTTCCACCATGGCTTCTAAACGTAATGAACAAGGAGTTTCCTCTATGTCAGACATGTTTAAACAGACTAGCAATGAGACCAGCAAGCTTGGAAAACACTTTAAATCAATTTAACAAGCAAAAAATAAAAACGGTACTGTGCCTTTAAGAGAAACAAATTTTGTCAGAATTTGAAAAACAGTGAAAAAAAGCAGTAAAGCAAATTAATTTTTTACAGTGTGTATAATAAGCTAACAGAGCATTGCACCCACTAGCAAATGGATGATTAACCCCTTAGTTCAAAAAACGGATAAAAAAAAACGATAGACGTTTTTTTAACAGTCACAACAAACTGCCACAGCCCTTCTGTGGGCCTACCTTCCCAAACAAACGACTTTGGAAAGCCTAAGAGCCCTTTAGAGATATCCTATAGCATTCAGTGGACTCCTGGAAGAAGCTGGATGTCTCAGTCTGTAAAAGTTACTACGCAATAAAGCGCTAAATTAGGCCCCTCCCACTCATAGTAACACAGTGGAAAGCCTCAGGAAACTGTTTCTAGGCAAATTTAAGCCAGCCATGTGGAAAAAAACTAGGCCCCAATAAAGTTTTATCACCAAAGTATATATAAAAACGTTTAAACATGCCAGCAAACGTTTTATATTGTAAATCTAGAGTATTACCTCAGAAAGTAAGCATGATACCAGTCGCTATTAAATCACTGTATTCAGGCTTACCTTACATAAATCTGGTATCAGCAGCATTTTCTAGCATTTACATCTTCTAGAAAAAAATTTAACTGCACATACCTCATAGCAGGATAACCTGCACGCCATTCCCCAGCTGAAGTTACCTCTCTCTTCAGTTATGTGTGAGAACAGCAATGGATCTTAGTTACAACCTGCTAAGATCATAGAAATCACAGGCAGATTCTTCTTCTATTTTCTGCCTGGGACAAAATAGTACAACTCCGGTACCATTTAAAAATAACAAACTTTTGATTGAAGAAAAAAACCAACTACGTTTCACCACTTCTCTCTTACTACCTCCATGCTTGTTGAGCGTTTCAAGAGAATGACTGGATATGGCAGTTAGAGGAGGAGCTATATAGCAGCTCTGCTGTGGGTGATCCTCTTGCAACTTCCTGTTGGGAAGGAGAATATCCCACAAGTAATGGATGATCCGTGGACTGGATACACCTTACAAGAGAAAAAAACTTTCCAATTTACTTTATTATCAAAATTACTTCATTCTCTTGGTATCCTTTGTTGAAGGAGCAACATAGCACTACTTGAAGCTAGCTGAACACACAGGGTAAGCCAATGACCAAAGGCATATACATGTGTAGCCACCAATTAGCAGATAGCTCCCAGTGTGTTGCTGCTCCTGAGCCAACCTAGGTATGCTTTTAAACAAACAATAACAAGAGACTAAAATAGATTAGATAATAGAAGTAAATAGGAATGTTGTTTAAAATTTACTTTGTTTAAAACAAAACAACAAAACAAATAACAGAATTTATTTTTATCTGATAAATTCATCAAACATCAAATTGGTAAAACTTTGTAAAAGTATGTAAGGAGGATCAAGTAGCCGCCTTACAAATCTGCTCCACAGAGGCCTCGTTCTTAAAGGTCCAAGAAGAGGCCACAGCTCTAGTTGAGTGAGCCGTAATCCGCTGTCTCATAGGCCAAACAGATAACGTTCCTCAACCAAAAAGACAGAGAAGTGGAAGAGGCCTTTTGCCCCCTACGCTTCCCTGAATACACCACAAATAAGGATGAAGTCTGTCTGAAATCTTTCCTGGCCTGAAGATAAAACTTCAGGGCTAAAACTACATCCAAGTTATGCAGTAAAATTTCCTTAGACGAAGAAGGGTTAGGACACAAGGAAGAAACTACTATCTCCTGATTGATGTTACGATCTGACACCACCTTGGGAAGGAATCCAAACCCAGCGCGAAGCACAGCCTTATCAGTGTGAAAAACCAGGTAAGGGGGCTCAGATTGCAAGGCCGCTAACTCAGAGACCCTGCAAGCCGATGCAATAGCCAGAAGAAATAGAACCTTTCTAGGAAAGAATCTTAATGTCAAGCGCATGCATAGGCTCAAACGGAGCCCTCTTCAAAACCTTAAGAACCAAGTTTAAGCTCCGAGGAGGAGCAGAATTTTTAAAGACAGGTCTGACCCTAGACAGAGCCTGAACAAAGGACTGAATATCAGGAAGCTCCGCTAGCTTCTTGTGTAAAAGCACTGACAACGCCAAAATCTGTCCCTTTAAGGAAGTGGCGGCAAGACCCTTATCCAGTCTATCCTGGAGAAAGGCCAGAATCCTGGATACCCTAACCTTGTGCCAGGGATATCCATGTTCCTTGCACCAGGATAAGTAGGTCACCCATACCTTATGATAGATTCGACGAGTGACCGGCTTCCTGGCCTGGATGAGAGTATCAATTACTCTCTCAGAAAAACCTCTCTAAGCCAAGAGTAGGCATTCAATCTCCATGCAGTCAGCCTCAGAGAATCGAGATTTTGGTGTAGAAAGGGACCTTGAACCAGCAGATCTCTGCGCCAGGGTAAGCTCCATGGAGGAGACAATGACATCCCTACCAGATCCGCAAACCACGTCCTCCGCGGCCAATCAGAATGGTTGAAGCTTGCTCCTGTTTGATGCAGGCCACCACTCGAGGAAGAAGTGGCAGTGGTGGAAAATTTAAATTAGGTTGAACACCTAAGGCACAGCTAAGGCATCTATCAGCTCTGCCTGTGGGTCTCTGGACTGCGACCTGTATCTTGGTAGCTTGAAGTTGAGTCTGGACACCATGAGGCCTATCTCAGGTGTCCCCCATCTGTTGTAGATCTCCGCAAACACTTCGGGATTAGAGACCAACCCCTGGATGAATTGACTGTCTGCTGAGAAAGCCCGCTTCCCAGTTGTCCACACCAGGTATGTGGATCGCTGAGAGAGAACAATTGTGTTTCTCTGCCCATTCCAGAATCCAAGATACTTCCTTCATGGCTAGGGAGCTTCTCGTTCCCCCCTGATGGTTTATGTAAGCCACCAAAGTAATGTTGTCCGACTTGAATCTGATGAATCAGGACGACCCCAGGTGGGGCCAAGCTCTCAGAGCATTGAATATCGCTCGAAGTTCCAGAATATTAATTGGTAGAGTCGACTCCTCTCGAGTCCACCTGCCCTGTGCACGTCTGGCACCCCAAACAGCTCCCTATCCTGATAGACTTGTGTCCGTGTTCACAATCACCCAGGATGGCCTCAAGACAAGAAGGATGTCCCCTGGGCCAGCTGACCCAGACGGATGCACCAAGAGAGGGATTCCCTCACTCGGTTGTCCAGAGAGATCTGTTGGGATAGATCTGAGTGATCGCCGTTCCATTGTCTCAACATGCATAACTGAAGAGGTCTGAGATAGAACCTTGGCGAATGTAATGACATTTAAACTGGATACCATGAGCCTGATCACCTTCATACACCTGGCCACAGATGGCCTTGAGGAGGTCTGAAAGACAAGACAACAAGAGCCCTCAAGTGGTCCTCAGCGAGACTGCAGGACGGAGCCTGAACCAGGATATCGTCCAAATAAGGAGCCACCGCAATACCTCTGGCTCTCGCAACCGCGAGCAGCTCTCCGAAAACCTTCGTAAAGACTCTTGGGGCAGACCGAACGGTAGGGCCACAAACTGGAAGTGTAGGTCCAGAAAAGCGAATCTTAGGAACCTGAAGTGGTCCTTATGGATTGGCACGTGAAGGTAAGCATCCTTAAAATCCATTGTCATCATGAATTGCCCCTCTTGAACTAGGGGCAGAATCGATCTGATCGTCTCCATTTTGAACGATGGAACTGACAGAAACTTGTTTAAGCACTTTAGGTCCAGAATTGTGCAGAACGTGCCCTCCTTCTTTGGGACCACGAAAAGGTTTGAATAGTACCCCAGTCCCCTTTCTGCTAGAGGTACTGGAACGATTACTCCGAGAGATGAGATCCCTCATGCACTCTAGAAAGGCGTTTCTCTTCTTTGGTCTTGAGGAGACGTTTGACAGGAGGAATCTGCCCCCGGACGGATGAGTCTTGAACCCTATTCTGTAACCCTGGGTGATAACCTCCAGAACCCAAGGATCCTGGACGTCTCTCATCCAAGCCTCTGCGAACAGAGATAGTCTGCCCCCTACGCGATCCAGAGACGGATCAGAGGCCGCCCCTTCATGCCGACTTTGTCTCTACGTGCTTCTTACTCTGCTTGGACTGCTCGGTCTTCACAGCAGGCTGCTGGCGTTGAGACTTGTCCGAACGAAAAGGGATGAAAAGTAGAGCCCTTAGGCTTATTCTTCTTATCCTGCGGAAGGAAAGCACCCTTGCATCCCGTGACCAGGACTGGACCAAAAAGAACTTTCCCCTGAAACGGAAGGGACTTGGAAGTCATGTCAGCAGACCACGACTTTAACCATAGAGCCCTGCGGGCTAGAACAGAGAAACCTGATGTCTTGGCATTCAGACGAATAACCTGCATGTTTGCATCACAGATAGAAGAATTAGAAACCCTTAAGGCCTTAATCTTTTCCTGTATCTCCTCGAGGGTAGTCTCCACCTCGACCATAGCAGACAGTGCATCACACCAATTGCCGCTGCTGGTTGGAAAATAAACCCAGTGAGTTGGAACATCTTTCTCAACATGGATTCTAAATTTTTATCCATGGGCTCTTTGAACGTCAAACTATCCTTGAGGGAAATAGTCGTACGTTTAGCGAGCGTGGAGATAGCTCCATCCACCTTAGTAATGGCCCCCCAAAGCTCAAGCTGAGAGTCCGGAACGGGGAACAGCTTTTTAAAAAAGAGGTAGAGGGAGAAAAGGACGAGCCCAGTTTCTCCCACTCATTCTTAATAATTGTAGCCATCTTCACAGGAACTGGGAAGGTCTGAGGCACCACCCTGCCCTCGTAAACCCTATCTAGCTTAGGAATTGAAGGCTCTTCCGGATGTTTTGGTTCCACAACCTCCAACATAGCAAGCAATTCTTTTAGTAAAAAGCGCAAATGCTGCATCTTAAACTTAAAATCTGGCTCCTCCGTAGCCGGAGATTTAGAAGACGCCGATTCCGTCCCAGAGAGAGCGCCCTCTGACGAGTCGGAGGCGTCCTCCTCATCGGATAATCTCTCAGAGACATCCAATGGAGTAGATGTCCCCTGGGACGGAAGGCAATGTCTTTCCCTTCGCTTGTGCTTTGCAGGGCGTGGTAGGGCATGGAAGGCCGCCGAAACCGCCTCTTGCAACTGGGCAGCGAAATCTGGCGGCCACGAGGCCCCTCCTGCAGGAGGATTAGTAAGGCCTTGGGGCGCTACATGTGTAATCGGAGATGAATGTTGGGAAGGCACCTCGCGGGACGGAGAATCCTCAGAGGTGGACGGCTTAGTAGTACTTAATATATTATTCTTTTTAGATATTGCAATCTTATCAAAGCATGTGGAACACAGCTGAGCAGGCGGATCAACCTGTACCTCCTAACAATTAACACAGGTATTAAATTTAATTAGAAGAAGAATAGAAAGAGTTTCACTTTTTATCTGATGAAACAACCCTTGCAGGTTGAGAAACGCGTCATAAAATAAAAGTCAAATTTTTTTATTTGAAGTTGTCTGTGTTGTGGTTCATATATGCCTATTGAACAACACACATAAGATCACTCCTCTGCAGAACCTGAAGTCCAGATAGCAGGAGATAGATACCAAGTTGCAACTAGAACAAGTGCCTTTGGAGCCTGGCTCCTACAGTGTATTAGCCACTGTTAAGTGCTAGCCTGCTCTCTTGCACTGGTCACAGCACAGTGCCACACCATCTGGTAAGCATAATATCTACATATATCTGTACCTGCATTCCAGACGATATCACGCTATTGTGGCGCCCTCTTTCTATTCTTCTTCTATAGTTGTTCCATACTCTCTGGGATCAAGAGGAGCAGCCTGATTCATCATCATCTCTTTCAAGAGGACATCTTTATCCCCTATTTACCACCACTATATGGACAATAAACAGGACTAACACGGTAGACCTGATCTACTATATCCAAAGTATAATATCTAGTTTTAAATTGTATATTGTTTTCCATTACTAACATCAGCGCTCTTTAATATCCCTTTAATGGGATATTTTTACCTATTAAATTTAATTAAAGGAGGGAGCACCCTTTAACATATCAGAGTCCTCCATAGCTTGTGCTTTTAATACGGACTGAGATAGATTAAATGGCACCTTTATACACTAAAGGCCAGGGCACTCAACACCTCCTATGAACCGGACCACGGAGAAACTAGTATGTCTCCCGCAAATGCCGATCAGGAAAGAGGAAACTGAAGAGGCCACAACTGGTCACATGGAGTGCCATACAGGACCACCCCTGCACTATAGAGAAAGCGCGCCAAAAAAAAGTCTGCGCCGATCTTCCCTGACTGTTCACACATTGCTAGAGCCTCATCTCACACATGACGTAGCATTAACACAATAAATCCCCCTTCCAAGGAAATTAACCCTTGATTCTATACAGATAAAAGGAGACACACTGTGACCCTGTCTTCTTGTGTTATCATATGTGTATAAATGAAACAATGTTACCAGAATCTATGCCGTGGAACAGGAACATGGCCCTTCAAGTGTGACAGGTTAGCAGCATCGCTCCTGACATGGACTTGAGTGAATAAAGGCAGGCAGCGAAACTCGTCAATGCCGATTGCCAAGGAGCTGTTAACATGAGTTGGGATGGTTTCGCAGAGACGCCCTGCATCTCGGGACTCTAACTTTCATCCATGCTCTCACTGAGAGGCTGACTGGATTACTTAAAACTCCAGTCCTATTTCGAAGAGTACTACCCTCCATAAGAGACTACTCCAAATATTCTGACACTTCTCTGCCAACCTCCTGTGACGAAAGGCAAAGAATGACTGGGGGATGAGGGGAGTGGGGGAGGTATTTAAG
This sequence comes from Bombina bombina, assembly GCF_027579735.1. NCBI lineage: Eukaryota > Metazoa > Chordata > Amphibia > Anura > Bombinatoridae > Bombina > Bombina bombina. The sequence goes on from NW_026513078.1 coordinate 228,494, forward strand.
CCTTTGACTGGGGTGTCTTTGCCTCCTCCTGGTGGCCAGGTTCTTAATTCCCACAAGTAATGAATGAAGCAGTGGACTCTCCTCCCATTATGATGGAAAATGTGTTTTCGTTTATTTCATTTATTGATAAGTTTGTTCCTCAACTGTTTTACCCCCTTATCCACTGTATTACTTATATATATTATATATCTACTAGCTAACAGTTATAAAAGTATCTCTGCAAGTAGGAGTCCACATCTTAATTATCCCCACAAGTACTTATTATATCATCTGGTTTAAAGAAAAAGAAAAAAAAAGTTTTCCAAGAATTTTTACTTAATTTGTGACGGGCGGCCAGCAACCAAAGACATGGATCACTTTTGACCTGAAAGGTTTGGGATATATTCATTACTTATAAATGACTGGACAATTAGCCTACTTAATCCTTAAAGGGACCATCAAATCCAAACTTTGTATTGTTTAAAAAGATATATAATCCCTTTATTATCCATTCCTCAATTTTGCACAGCCAACATGGTTATATTAATTATACTTTCAACCTGTGTGATTACCTTGTATCGAACGCTTTTTTGACAGCCCCCTGATCACATGGCTATTAATTATCTATTTATTTATTTATTTATTTGCATTTTAGCCAATTAGTGCTGGGTCCTGGACAACTCCATGGGAGATAGCACAATGTGATCTATAATGGCACACATGAACTACCAGTCTCCTGTAGTGAAAAGCTAATGAAAAATCATGTTATAAGAGGCTGTCTATAGTGGCTTAAAAACAGGCAGACAATTAGAGGTTTAAATTTTATAAAGTATATTAATATAACAGCAAAGCTGGGGAATGCGTAGTAAAGGCTTTAGCTATCTTTTTAAACAATAACATTTTTGGTGTTGACTGTCCCTTGAAACATAATCTGTTATCTTCTCGCAGCTACTATGTTCCTTACTAATATATGGATATACTTCTGGCAACTTTCTCTATAACTTAGTTTACTCCACCACTTATTTATAGTTATTATTATTATTCTTTATTTATAAAGTGCCAACAGATTCCACAGCGCTGTCCATGGGTACAAAAATAAAAGTACAGTACAATACAATATAAAAAAGACACCAGACAAAGTTTACCAAACAAATACAGGGGGAATTGAGGGTCCTGTTCCCGTAGGAACTTACAATCTAGATTAACTTGGTTTGTAAGCACACTCAGAGGGATTCATTTTTAACATACCGTAAATCCCTAATGTTTCATTTTGAAAAGGCTCTTATTTTTATTTTTTCCTTTAGAGAGATTGTTAGGAAGATATTTCCTCCATGTTGTTGGTCTAACCTTTATTATATTACTTATGAATAGTCAGGGAGAGGTCTTTATTTTTTGTTTTCCATAATATACCAGAGGTTCTCTCTTCCAAGAATAGTTTTAAAGTTATCCATAATAACAGGTTTAAGAGTGGCCTATATCTTATTAAACTGCCTTAGCTTACAATCTTTTTGTGATGGAGGACCAAAAGTGTCCTCCAATGTTACAATGAGAAAGGGGGAAAATAGAGATTGCTTATATATTGTATATGTGAAGTTATTTACCTTTATATTGTGTGCTAATATGCCTGTATCTTTTTCCCCAATTATCTGTATGTTGCATCAGCATTTTCAATGAAAAAAAAAAAAAATATCTATGAGCAGCACTGCTGTAAATGATGTTTCTCAGTCTCCATAAACTAATGTCCCCCCAAACATAAGTCCCCTGGCCATCAAGTAACCCTTCTGGTACCAGTGTGCAAAGCCCTGGGCTGTGAGCAATAAAAATAAAATATACTTAACTATCCACTCACCTACTGAACATACCTGTGTCCAGTAGTAAAGCCCCATCCAAGTTAGGTAACACCAACTCATGATGTTTTCTAGAAATGTACCCCGACATAGCCAGCAGAAGGTAACTAGGGACCAGTCCCAGTGACCACTGCGGCGGGCTGGTGAAAAACTCCAACAAAATAATTAAATTCACCAGCCATGGTACCTGTTCTCACAAGGGGTTCTGAAAAGCACCTTATTTTGAATGAATCGGGTATGGATGAAACCAGAAAAAAAATGAGGAAAAAAGTAATCTGCAGTGTAATATTAAAAGTTAATAAAATAACCTTAAATGCACTTGTGTAAAAAGTTCAGAAGGATGAACCAGCAGAATCACAATCAGATCAAAGTGCAAAGATATACAGTACATGCAGTAGCAAAGGTCAGTGTCAGGGTTCTGTCAAAGGCAACAGCTGTGTGGAGAGGGGTCAAACCTTCATTCCTAATCCGTACAAAATAAACACTGCTGCTGGAGCAAAGCTTCATCTCAGCCTACCTTCCTGCCAACTGGCAGAAACATGATCTAACCCAGGCAGAAACAGGAAGTGTCTCACCTACTCTAGTGACCAGAGCACAAGAAGCTATAAAACAGTTCTACAAGAGTGCAAAAGAAAATTACATTCAGTATTGACAAACAAACTGCAAGACCCCATCAAGCAGTGAAGACTTTAGGGATAATTTTTAGGACCTTTGGCAGATTTATTTAGAGATGTAAACCACAAGGGATAGGACGGAGTTTGATATTCCATCTGTAACACTTTATTAAACTGCACTCTTCCTACTAGTCCTGTACAGATATTTGGGGAAAATAGCCTTATCTGACTATTTTCAAATTTTTCTACCTTTTTTTTTTCAAATGTTAGATGATGCTTTTAAGGGATTACAAAGACACATGGAAAAAGTGTGCTGGTTTTCAAAAGGAAAACTACAATTGCAGAGCATTATTCTTAATACTTTAACACAGCGGTAGACAATAGGTCACCATCAGATGTTTCAGCCCGTCATTTTCAGGAGGACAGAATGCCATGTTTCTAAGTCCAGAAATCACATTCACTCTTTCTCCAATCTCCATGCACCTTGTTCTCTCACACACCCCTTTTATGGCTTTTAACAGTTTTGCTTCGGAGTATGGGGCTAGGGATTAGAAGTATAACAATACCTTGTTGAGGGCTGGAAAAAGAGAAGGCAACCAATATCTGTACATCACTGCTTTAAATCATTTACTGTCACAGAGGACTGTAATGCACTGCAGGCTCACATATTAGTAATGCATTTGCGGAGAGAGGTTACAAAGTGTGAGCACTCACCTGAATTACAATCAAGTCAGATCTCTTTAAAGAGAAGAGGAGAGTGGTCTTCTTCGCTTTTGGAATGCATTGGTTTATTTTCAGTGGATCCTTGGATCACTGTATAGAGAAAAGGGAGAGCTATTAAATGCTTATTCACACATAAGTTACAATTCAGGTATCTTAGAATTAAAGTATAGTCTTTTGCAAAATTTGCAGTCTTTGAATATCAGGCTACAGGCTACAAAATATACAATATCAAGCTGGTGTTGCTATGCTAAAAAATATTGTTCGCGAAAATGTATTCTATTAAGGATTATTTCAAAATCTTCTGTCTAAATTCTCTACTGTAACTATGCTTATTTAGTAAATTTATTCAGCTGTGTTTGCAGCAGCACATTTTAAAGTGAATGTAAATTTTGATGCTAAAGTGCCCGGTTTTTAAAAATTTGATTAAAAACAGGGGCAATTTAATTCATCAAAATTTACATTTCACTCCTGTTGTGAAAAAAAATGTACTATTTAAACTTGACAGCAGCTCCACTTCCTCCAGTCATTGCAAGCCATTTCTGATGTCAGAAATGATGGATAGGTCATCCTCCAATCATCAATGCCGTGATTGGAGGAAGCCGGATTCCTCATTTTAGACCCAGGAAGAGGTTTTGCGACGCGTGGAGGAAGCTGGAGCTGCTGTCAAGATCAAAAGGTAAGTTTTTTTCACAACACGAGTGAAATATACATTTTGATGAATTAAAGTGCCCCTGTTTTTAATCGAATTTTTAAAAACCGGGCACTTTAGCCTCAAAATTTACATTCACTTTAAGAAGCAGAAACCGTTTAATTTTTCCTCTCCGCTACCTCAGTGGCGAGATCAATCACCCCGACACTCGCTTGTTACGGTCATTGACATGCCCTGCTCTATCACAAATGGTTGCGCCAGAGCAGGGGCAATGTTAAAATTTTGCCATTGCAAACCTGTCTGCCTGCAGGAATGGTAAATTTAGCCCTAGATACATGTAACTCAAGAAAAACATAATTTATGCTTACCTGATAATTTTATTTCTCTTGTGGTGTATCCAGTCCACGGATCATCCATTACTTGTGGGATATTCTCCTTCCCAACAGGAAGTTGCAAGAGGATCACCCACAGCAGAGCTGCTATATAGCTCCTCCCCTCACTGCCATATCCAGTCATTCGACCGAAACAAGACGAGAAAGGAGAAACCATAGGGTGCAGTGGTGACTGTAGTTTAATTAAAATTTAGACCTGCCTTAAAAGGACAGGGCGGGCCGTGGACTGGATACACTACAAGAGAAATAAATTTATCAGGTAAGCATAAATTATGTTTTTTCTTGTTAAGTGTATCCAGTCCACGGATCATCCATTACTTGTGGGATACCAATACCAAAGCTAAAGTACACGGATGATGGGAGGGACAAGGCAGGAACTTAAACGGAAGGAACCACTGCCTGAAGAACCTTTCTCCCAAAAACAGCCTCCGAAGAAGCAAAAGTGTCAAATTTGTAAAATTTTGAAAAGGTGTGAAGCGAAGACCAAGTCGCAGCCTTGCAAATCTGTTCAACATAGGCCTCATTTTTAAAGGCCCAGGTGGAAGCCACAGCTCTAGTAGAATAAGCTGTAATCCTTTCAGGGGGCTGCTGTCCAGCAGTCTCATAGGCTAAACGTATTATGCTCCGAAGCCAAAAGGAGAGAGAGGTTGCCGAAGCTCTTTGACCTCTCCTCTGTCCAGAGTAAACGACAAACAGGGCAGATGTTTGACGAAAATCTTTAGTAGCCTGTAAGTAAAACTTCAAGGCACGGACTACGTCCAGATTATGCAAAAGACGTTCCTTCTTTGAAGAAGGATTAGGACACAATGATGGAACAACAATATCTTGATTGATATTCCTGTTAGAAACCACCTTAGGTAAAAACCCAGGTTTGGTACGCAGAACTACCTTGTCTGAATGAAAAATCAGATAAGGAGAATCACAATGTAAGGCAGATAACTCAGAGACTCTTCGAGCAGAGGAAATAGCCATCAAAAACAGAACTTTCCAAGATAAAAGTTTAATATCAATGGAATGAAGGGGTTGAAACGGAACTCCCTGAAGAACTTTAAGAACCAAGTTTAAGCTCCACGGGGGAGCAACAGTTTTAAACACAGGCTCAATCCTAACCAAAGCCTGACAAAATGCCTGGACGTCTGGAACTTCTGCCAGACGCTTGTGCAAAAGAATAGACAGAGCAGAGATCTGTCCTTTTAAAGAACTAGCTGATAAGCCTTTGTCCAAACCCTCTTGGAGAAAGGACAATATCCTAGGAATCCTAACCTTACTCCATGAGTAACTCTTGGATTCACACCAATAAAGATATTTACGCCATATCTTATGGTAGATTTTCCTGGTGACTTTCCTGACAGGCTTCCGAGCCTGTATTAAGGTATCAATGACTGACTCGGAGAAGCCACGCCTTGATAGAATCAAGCGTTCAATCTCCATGCAGTCAGTCTCAGAGAAATTAGATTTGGATGATTGAAAGGACCTTGTATTAGAAGGTCCTGCCTCAGAGGCAGAGTCCATGGTGGAAGAGATGACATGTCCACTAGGTCTGCATACCAGGTCCTGCGTGGCCACGCAGGCGCTATCAGAATCACCGATGCTCTCTCCTGTTTGATTTTGGCAATCAGTCAAGGGAGCAGAGGAAACGGTGGAAACACATAGGCCAGGTTGAAGAACCAAGGAGCTGCTAGAGCATCTATCAGCGTTGCTCCCGGGTCCCTGGACCTGGATCCGTAACAAGGAAGCTTGGCGTTCTGGCGAGACGCCATGAGATCCAGTTCTGGTTTGCCCCAACGATGGACCAGTTGAGCAAACACCTACGGATGGAGTTCCCACTCCCCCGGATGAAAAGTCTGACGACTTAGAAAATCCACCTCCCAGTTCTCTACGCCTGGGATGTGGATCGCTGACAGGTGGCAAGAGTGAGACTCTGCCCAGCGAATTATCTTTGAGACTTCTAACATCGCTAGGGAACTCCTGGTTCCCCCTTGATGGTTGATGGAAGCCACAGTCGTGATGTTGTCCGACTGAAATCTGATGAAGCTCAGTGTTGCTAACTGAGGCCAAGCTAGAAGAGCCTTGAATATTGCTCTTAACTCCAGAATATTTATTGGGAGGAGTTTCTCCTCCTGAGTCCACGATCCCTGAGCCTTCAGGGAGTTCCAGACTACGCCCCAACCTAGAAGGCTGGCATCTGTTGTTACAATCGTCCAATCTGGCCTGCGAAAGGTCATACCCTTGGATAGATGGACCCGAGAAAGCCACCAGAGAAGAGAATCTCTGGTCTCTTGATCCAGATTTAGTAGAGGGGACAAATCTGAGTAATCCCCATTCCACTGACTTAGCATGCATAATTGCAGCAGTCTGAGATGCAGGCGCGCAAATGGCACTATGTCCATTGCCGCTACCATTAAGCCGATTACTTCCATGCACTGAGCCACTGACGGGCGTGGAATGGAATGAAGGACACGGCAAGCATTTAGAAGTTTTGATAACCTGGACTCCGTCAGGTAAATTTTCATCTCTACAGAATCTATAAGAGTCCCTAGGAAGGAGACTCTTGTGAGTGGTGATAGAGAACTCTTTTCCACGTTCACTTTCCACCCATGCGACCTCAGAAATGCCAGAACTATCTCTGTATGAGACTTGGCAATTTGAAAGCTTGACGCCTGTATCAGGATGTCGTATAGATACGGAGCCACCGCTATGCCTCGCGGTCTTAGAACCGCCAGAAGTGAGCCCAGAACCTTTGTAAAAATTCTCGGGGCAGTGGCCAACCCGAAGGGAAGAGCTACAAATTGGTAATGCCTGTCTAGAAAGGCAAACCTTAGGAACCGATGATGATCTTTGTGAATCGGTATGTGAAGGTAGGCATCCTTTAAGTCCACTGTGGTCATGTACTGACCCTCTTGGATCATGGGTAGGATGGTCCGAATAGTTTCCATTTTGAATGATGGAACTCTGAGGAATTTGTTTAAGATCTTTAGATCCAAGATTGGTCTGAAGGTTCCCTCTTTCTTGGGAACCACAAACAGATTTGAATAAAATCCCTGTCCTTGTTCCGTCCGCGGAACTGGATGGATCACTCCCATTACTAGGAGGTCTTGCACACAGCTTAGGAATGCCTCTTTCTTTATCTGGTTTGATGATAACCTTGAAAGATGAAATCTCCCTTGTGGAGGTGAAGCTTTGAAGTCCAGAAGATATCCCTGAGATATGATCTCCAACGCCCAGGGATCCTGAACATCTCTTGCCCACGCCTGGGCGAAGAGAGAAAGTCTGCCCCCCACTAGATCCATTTCCGGATAGGGGGCCGTTCCTTCATGCTGTCTTGGGGGCAGCAGCAGGCTTTCTGGCCTGCTTGCCCTTGTTCCAGGACTGGTTAGGTTTCCAGGCCTGTCTGGAATGAGCAACAGTTCCCTCTTGTTTTGAAGCGGAGGAAGTTGATGCTGCTCCTGCCTTGAAATTTCGAAAGGCACGAAAATTAGACTGTTTGGCCTTTGATTTGGCCCTGTCCTGAGGAAGGGTATGACCCTTGCCTCCAGTAATGTCAGCAATAATTTCCTTCAAGCCAGGCCCGAATAAGGTCTGCCCCTTGAAAGGAATGTTGAGTAATTTAGACTTTGAAGTCACGTCAGATGACCAGGATTTAAGCCATAGCGCCCTACGCGCCTGGATGGCGAATCCGGAATTCTTAGCCGTTAGTTTAGTCAAATGAACAATGGCATCAGAAACAAATGAGTTAGCTAGCTTAAGCGTTCTAAGCTTGTCAATAAAATCATTCAATGGAGCTGTCTGGATGGCCTCTTCCAGGGCCTCAAACCAGAATGCCGCCGCAGCAGTGACAGGCGCAATGCATGCAAGGGGCTGTAAAATAAAATCTTGTTGAATAAACCTTTTCTTAAGGTAACCCTCCAATTTTTTATCCATTGGATCTGAAAAAGCACAACTGTCCTCAACCGGGATAGTGGTACGCTTTGTTAAAGTAGAAACTGCTCCCTCCACCTTAGGGACCGTCTGCCATAAGTCCCGTGTAGTGGCGTCTATTGGAAACATTTTTCTAAATATAGGAGGTGGGGGAAAGGGCACACCGGGTCTATCCCACTCCTTGCTAATAATTTCTGTAAGCCTTTTAGGTATAGGAAAAACGTCAGTACACACCGGCACCGCATAGTATCTATCCAGCCTACACAATTTCTCTGGAATTGCAACTGTGTTACAGTCATTCAGAGCAGCTAATACCTCCCCAAGCAATACACGGAGGTTCTCAAGCTTAAATTTAAAATTAGAAATCTCTGAATCACGTTTCCCCGAGTCGGAGATGTCACCCACAGACTGAAGCTCTCCGTCCTCATGTTCTGCATACTGTGACGCAGTATCAGACATGGCTCTAACAGCATTTGCGCTCTCTGTATCTCTCCTAACCCCAGAGCTATCGCGCTTGCCTCTTAATTCAGGCAATCTAGATAATACCTCTGACAGGGTATTATTCATGATTGCAGCCATGTCCTGCAAGGTAATCGCTATGGGCGTCCCTGATGTAATTGGCGCCATATTAGCGTGCGTCCCCTGAGCGGGAGGCGAAGGGTCTGACACGTGGGGAGAGTTAGTCAGCATAACTTCCCCCTCGACAGAACCCTCTGGTGATAATTCTTTTATAGATAAAGACTGATCTCTACTGTTTAAGGTGAAATCAATACATTTAGTACACATTCTCCTATGGGGCTCCACCATGGCTTTCAAACATAATGAACAAGTAGCTTCCTCTGTGTCAGACATGTTTAAACAGACTAGCAAGCTTGGAAAACACTTTAAAACAAGTTTACAAGCAATATAAAAAAACGTTACTGCGCCTTTAAGAAACACAAATTTTCCCAAATTTTGAAATAACAGTGAAAAAATGCAGTTACACTAACAAAATTTTTACAGTGAATGTAATAAGTTAGCAGAGCATTGCACCCACTTGCAAATGGATGATTAACCCCTTAATACCAAAAACGGAATAACAAATGACAAAAACGTTTTTTTAAACAGTCACAACAACTGCCACAGCTCTACTGTGGCTTTTTACCTCCCTCAATACGACTTTTGAAGCCTTTTGAGCCCTTCAGAGAAGTCCTGGATCATGCAGGAAGAAGCTGGATGTCTGTGTCTGTAATTTTTGCTGTGCAAAAAAACGCTAAAATAGGCCCCTCCCACTCATATTACAACAGTGGGAAGCCTCAGGGAACTGTTTCTAGGCAAAATTCAAGCCAGCCATGTGGAAAAAACTAGGCCCCAATAAGTTTTATCACCAAACATATGTAAAAAAACGATTAAACATGCCAGCAAACGTTTTAAAATACACTTTTATAAGAGTATGTATCTCTATTAATAAGCCTGATACCAGTCGCTATCACTGCATTTAAGGCTTTACTTACATTACTTCGGTATCAGCAGCATTTTCTAGCAAATTCCATCCCTAGAAAAATATTTTAACTGCACATACCTTATTACAGGAAAACCTGCACGCTATTCCCCCCTCTGAAGTTACCTCACTCCTCAGAATATGTGAGAACAGCAAAGGATCTTAGTTACTTCTGCTAAGATCATAGAAAACGCAGGCAGATTCTTCTTCTAAATACTGCCTGAGATAAACAGTACACTCCGGCACCATTTAAAAATAACAAACTTTTGATTGAAGAAATAAACTAAGTATAAAACACCACAGTCCTCTTACGACCTCCATCTTAGTTGAGAGTTGCAAGAGAATGACTGGATATGGCAGTGAGGGGAGGAGCTATATAGCAGCTCTGCTGTGGGTGATCCTCTTGCAACTTCCTGTTGGGAAGGAGAATATCCCACACGTAATGGATGATCCGTGGACTGGATACACTTAACAAGAGAAATAAAGTTTTTGCTTTCACTTAGAACAAAAATTATAAAAAAAAAATATATAGTAGAGTTTACAAACATTACTGATTTATTCACTTGAAACTCAATATTTATAAAAACATAATTTATGTAAGAACTTACCTGATAAATTCATTTCTTTCATATTGGCAAGAGTCCATGAGCTAGTGACGTATGGGATATACAATCCTACCAGGAGAGGCAAAGTTTCCCAAACCTCAAAATGCCTATAAATACACCCCTCGCCACACCCACAATTCAGTTTAACGAATAGCCAAGAAGTGTGGTGATAGAAAAAGGAGTAGAAAGCATCAAAAAGGAACTGGAAATATAATTGTGCTATATACAAAAAATCATAACCACCATAAAAAGGGTGGGTCTCATGGACTCTTGACAATATGAAAGAAATTAATTTACCAGGTAAGTAATTATATAAATTATGTTTTCTTTCATGTGATTGGCAAGAGTCCATGAGCTAGTAACGTATGGGATAGCAATACCCAAGAATAAGTTTTTCTCATAAATGCAAGAAAAAACAAACATAAGCAGAGGAATCAAACTGAAATAGCTGCCTGAAGAACTTTTCTACCAAAAACTGCTTCCGAAGAGGCAAATACATCAAAATGGCAGAATTTAGTAAATGTATGCAAAGAAGACCAAGTGGCTGCTTTGCAAATCTGATCAACTGAAGCTTCATTCTTAAAAGCCCACAAAGTGGAGACTGATCTAGTAGAATGAGCTGTGATTCTCTGAGGCAGGGCCTGACCCGACTCCAAATAAGCCTGATGAATCAAAAGCTTTAACCAAGATGTCAAGGAAATAACAGAAGCTTTCTGACCTTTCCTAGAACCAAAAAAAGACAACAAATAGACTACAAGTCTTCTTGAAATCTTTAGTCCCTTCAACATAATATTTCAAGTCTCTTACAACATCCAGAGAATGTAAGGATCTCTCCAAAGAATTCTTAGGATTAGGACACAAAGAGGGGACAACAATTTCCCTATTAATGTTGTTAGAATTCACAACCTTAGGTAGGAATTTAAATGAAGTCCGCAAAACTGCCTTATCCTGATGAAAAATCAGAAAAAGGAGACTCACAAAAAAAGAGCAGATAATTCGGAAACTCTTCTAGCAGAAAAGACTGCCAAAAGGAACAACACTTTCCAAGAAAGTAGTTTAATATCAAATGAATGCATAGGTTCAAAAGGAGGAGCCTGTAAAGTCTTCAAAATCAAATTAAGACTCCAAGGAGGAGTAATTTATTTTTATGACAGGCTTGATATGGACCAAAGCCTGTACAAAACAGTGAATATCAGGAAGCTTAGCAATCTTTCTTTGAAACAAAACAGAAAGAGCAGAGATTTGTCCCTTCAAGGAACTTGCAGACAAACTTTTATTCAAACCATCCTGAAGAAACAGTAAAATTTTAGGATTTCTAAAAGAATGCCAGGAGAATTTATGAGAAGAACACCATGAAATATATGTCTTCCAGGCTCTATAATAAATTTTCCTAGAGACAGATTTACAAGCCTGTAACATAGTATTAATCACTGAGTCAGAGAATCCTCTATGACTAAGCGGTCAATTTCCATACCTTCAAATTTAATGATTTGAAATCCTGATGGAAAAACGGCCCTTAAGACAGAAGGTCTGGTCTTAAAGGAAGTGGCCAAGGTTGGCAACTGGACATCCAGACAAGATCCGCATACCAGAACCTGTGAGGCCATGCTGGTGCTACCAGAAACACAAACGATCATTCCATGATGATTTTGGAAATCACTCTTGGAAGAAGAACTAGAGGTGGGAAGATATAAGCAGGCTGGTAAAACCAAGGAACTGCTAACGCATCCACCGACTCCACCTGAGAATACCTGGACCTGGATAGGTACATGGGAAGTCTCTTGTTTAGATGACAAAACACATCTGGATGGAGCGACCACTCCCCCGGCTGAGATAATCCACTTCCCAATTGTCTACACCTGGGATATGTACCATAGGAATTAGACAAGAGCTGGATTCCGCCCAAGAAAGTATCCACAATACTTCCTTCATAGCTAGGGGACAGTTGTGATATTGTCTCTCTGAAAACAAATGAACGGTTCTCTCTTCAACAGAGGCCAAACCTGAAGAGCCCTGAAATTGCACGGAGTTCTAAAATATTGATTGGTAATCTCGTCTCTTGAGATTTCCAAACCCCTTGTGCTGTCAGAGATCCCCAGACAGCTCCCCAACCTGAAAAAGACTTGCATCTGTTGTGATTACAGTCCAGGTTGGACGAACAAAGGAGGCCCCTTGAACTATATGATGGTGATCTAACCACCAAGACAGAGAGAGTCGAACATTGGGATTTAAGGATATTAAATAGGATATCTTTATTTAATCCCTGCACCATTGAATCAGCATACAAAGCTGGAGAGGTCTCATATGAAGACGAGCAAAGGAGATCACGTCCAATGCTGCAGTCATGAGACCTAAAACTTCCATGCACATAGCTACTGAAGGGAAAAATTGAGACTGAAGGCTCCGACAAGCTGAAACCAATTTAATTTGTCTCTTGTCTGTTAGATACAGAGTCAGACACTGAACCTCTGGAAACCTAAAAAGGTGACCCTTGTCTGAGGAATCAAGAAACTTGTTGGTAAATTGATCCTCTAACCATGTCTTTGAAGAAACAACACTAGTTGATTTGTGTGAGATTCAAAATTTTCAGATCCAGAACTGGCCTGAATGAATTCTTTCTTTGGGACAATTAATAGATTTAAATAAAACCTCAAACCCTGAATGGAACTGGTATGATTACCCCTGAAAGCGCTAGATCTGAAACAGACTTCAGAAAAACCTGAACCTTCACTGGATTTGCTGGGACGCGTGAGAGAAAGAATCTTCTCACAGGGGGTCTTACTCTGAATCCAATTGGATACCCTTGAGAGACAAAACTCTGAATCCATTGATTTTGGACAAAATCTGCCCAAATAAGTTTAATCTGCCCTCACCAGCTGAGCTGGAATGAGGCCTGCGCCTTCATGCAGACTTGGGGACTGGCTTTGGCTTCCTAAATGGCTTGGACCAAATTGTTACCATGGAAAGAAAGAGATAGTAATCTACACTTGGATACCATGTCAGTATTCCAATATCTGAGCCACAAAGCCCTAACATCAATTTTGATGATATCAAAAAATGGCATCACAGATAAAATGATTAGCATGTTAAAGCAAGCGAACAATGCTAGACAATAAGGATCTGTTTCCTGTTGCGCTAAGCTTTCCAACCAAAACGTTGATGCAGCTGCAACATCAGCCATAGAAATGGCAGGCCTCAGAAGATAGCCATAATATAAATAAGCTTTCCTTAGATAAGATTTAAGTTTCAACTTTTTAAACCTAGAAGAAAGAAAAACAGAATTTATGTTTACCTGATAAATTTCTTTCTCCAACGGTGTGTCCGGTCCACGGCGTCATCCTTACTTGTGGGATATTCTCTTCCCCAACAGGAAATGGCAAAGAGCCCAGCAAAGCTGGTCACATGATCCCTCCTAGGCTCCGCCTACCCCAGTCATTCGACCGACGTTAAGGAGGAATATTTGCATAGGAGAAACCATATGGTACCGTGGTGACTGTAGTTAAAGAAAATAAAATATCAGACCTGATTAAAAAAAAACCAGGGCGGGCCGTGGACCGGACACACCGTTGGAGAAAGAAATTTATCAGGTAAACATAAATTCTGTTTTCTCCAACATAGGTGTGTCCGGTCCACGGCGTCATCCTTACTTGTGGGAACCAATACCAAAGCTTTAGGACACGGATGAAGGGAGGGAGCAAATCAGGTCACCTAAATGGAAGGCACCACGGCTTGCAAAACCTTTCTCCCAAAAATAGCCTCAGAAGAAGCAAAAGTATCAAACTTGTAAAATTTGGTAAAAGTGTGCAGTGAAGACCAAGTCGCTGCCCTACATATCTGATCAACAGAAGCCTCGTTCTTGAAGGCCCATGTGGAAGCCACAGCCCTAGTGGAATGAGCTGTGATTCTTTCGGGAGGCTGCCGTCCGGCAGTCTCGTAAGCCAATCTGATGATGCTTTTAATCCAAAAAGAGAGAGAGGTAGAAGTTGCTTTTTGACCTCTCCTTTTACCTGAATAAACAACAAACAAGGAAGATGTTTGTCTAAAATCCTTTGTAGCATCTAAATAGAATTTTAGAGCGCGAACAACATCCAAATTGTGCAACAAACGTTCCTTCTTTGAAACTGGTTTTGGACACAGAGAAGGTACGATAATCTCCTGGTTAATGTTTTTGTTAGAAACAACTTTTGGAAGAAAACCAGGTTTAGTACGTAAAACCACCTTATCTGCATGGAACACCAGATAAGGAGGAGAACACTGCAGAGCAGATAATTCTGAGACTCTTCTAGCAGAAGAAATCGCAACTAAAAACAAAACTTTCCAAGATAATAACTTAATATCAACGGAATGTAAGGGTTCAAACGGAACCCCCTGAAGAACTGAAAGAACTAAATTGAGACTCCAAGGAGGAGTCAAAGGTTTGTAAACAGGCTTGATTCTAACCAGAGCCTGAACAAAGGCTTGAACATCTGGCACAGCTGCCAGCTTTTTGTGAAGTAATACCGACAAGGCAGAAATCTGTCCCTTCAGGGAACTTGCCGATAATCCTTTTTCCAATCCTTCTTGAAGGAAGGATAGAATCCTAGGAATCTTAACCTTGTCCCAAGGGAATCCTTTAGATTCACACCAACAGATATATTTTTTCCAAATTTTGTGGTAAATCTTTCTAGTCACAGGCTTTCTGGCCTGAACAAGAGTATCGATCACAGAATCTGAGAATCCTCGCTTCGATAAAATCAAGCGTTCAATCTCCACGCAGTCAGCTGGAGTGAAACCAGATTCGGATGTTCGAACGGACCCTGAACAAGAAGGTCTCGTCTCAAAGGTAGCTTCCAAGGTGGAGCCGATGACATATTCACCAGATCTGCATACCAAGTCCTGCGTGGCCACGCAGGAGCTATCAAGATCACCGACGCCCTCTCCTGCTTGATCCTGGCTATCAGCCTGGGGATGAGAGGAAATGGCGGGAACACATAAGCTAGTTTGAAGGTCCAAGGTGCTACTAGTGCATCCACTAGAGCCGCCTTGGGATCCCTGGATCTGGCCCCGTAGCAAGGAACTTTGAAGTTCTGACGAGAGGCCATCAGATCCATGTCTGGAATGCCCCACAGGTGAGTGACTTGGGCAAAGATTTCCGGATGGAGTTCCCACTCCCCCGGATGCAATGTCTGACGACTCAGAAAATCCGCTTCCCAATTTTCCACTCCTGGGATGTGGATAGCAGACAGGTGGCAGGAGTGAGACTCCGCCCAAAGAATAATTTTGGTTACTTCTTCCATCGCTAGGGAACTCCTTGTTCCCCCCTGATGGTTGATGTACGCAACAGTCGTCATGTTGTCTGATTGAAACCGAATGAACCTGGTCCTCGCAAGCTGGGGCCAGGCCTGGAGCGCATTGAATATCGCTCTCAGTTCCAGAATATTTATCGGTAGAAGAGATTCTTCCCGAGACCAAAGACCCTGAGCTTTCAGGGATCCCCAGACCGCGCCCCAGCCTATCAGACTGGCGTCGGTCGTGACAATGACCCACTCTGGTCTGTGGAACATCATCCCTTGAGACAGATTGTCCAGGGACAGCCACCAACGGAGTGAGTCTCTGGTCCTCTGATTTACTTGTATCTTCGGAGACAAGTCTGTATAGTCCCCATTCCACTGACTGAGCATGCACAGTTGTAATGGTCTTAGATGAATGCGCGCAAAAGGAACTATGTCCATTGCCGCCACCATCAACCCGATCACTTCCATGCACTGAGCTATGGAAGGAAGAGGAACGGAATGAAGTATCCGACAAGAGTCCAGAAGCTTTGTTTTTCTGGCCTCTGTTAGAAAGATCCTCATTTCTAAGGAGTCTATAATTGTTCCCAAGAAGGGAACCCTTGTTGACGGGGATAGAGAACTCTTTTCCACGTTCACTTTCCAGCCGTGAGATCTGAGAGAGGCCAGGACAATGTCCGTGTGAGCCTTTGCTCGAGGAAGGGACGACGCTTGAATCAGAATGTCGTCCAGGTAAGGTACTACTGCAATGCCCCTTGGTCTTAGCACCGCTAGAAGGGACCCTAGTACCTTTGTGAAAATCCTTGGAGCAGTGGCTAATCCGAAAGGAAGCGCCACGAACTGGTAATGTTTGTCCAGGAATGCAAACCTTAGGAACCGATGATGTTCCTTGTGGATAGGAATATGTAGATACGCATCCTTTAAATCCACCGTGGTCATGAATTGACCTTCCTGGATGGAAGGAAGGATAGTTCGAATGGTTTCCATCTTGAACGATGGGACCTTGAGAAATTTGTTTAAGATCTTGAGATCTAGGATTGGTCTGAACGTTCCCTCTTTTTTGGGAACTATGAACAGATTGGAGTAGAACCCCATCCCTTGTTCTCTTAATGGAACAGGATGAATCACTCCCATTTTTAACAGGTCTTCTACACAATGTAAGAACGCCTGTCTTTTTATGTGGTCTGAAGACAACTGCGACCTGTGGAACCTCCCCCTTGGGGGAAGTCCCTTGAATTCCAGAAGATAACCCTGGGAGACTATTTCTAGCGCCCAAGGATCCAGAACATCTCTTGCCCAAGCCTGAGCGAAGAGAGAGAGTCTGCCCCCCACCAGATCCGGTCCCGGATCGGGGGCCAATATTTCATGCTGTCTTGGTAGCAGTGGCAGGTTTCTTGGCCTGCTTTCCCTTGTTCCAGCCTTGCATTGGTCTCCAAGCTGGCTTGGCCTGAGAAGTATTACCCTCTTGCTTAGAGGACGTAGCACCTTGGGCTGGTCCGTTTTTACGAAAGGGACGAAAATTAGGTCTATTTTTTGCCTTGAAAGGCCGATCCTGAGGAAGGGCGTGGCCCTTACCCCCAGTGATATCAGAGATAATCTCTTTCAAGTCAGGACCAAACAACGTTTTCCCCTTGAAAGGAATGTTTAGTAGCTTGTTCTTGGAAGACGCATCAGCCGACCAAGATTTCAACCAAAGCGCTCTGCGCGCCACAATAGCAAACCCAGAGTTCTTAGCCGCTAACTTAGCCAATTGCAAAGAGGCGTCTAGAGTGAAAGAATTAGCCAATTTGAGAGCATTGATTCTGTCCATAATCTCCTCATAAGGAGGAGAGTCACTATCGAGCACCTTAAGCAGTTCATCAAACCAGAAATATGCGGCAGTAGTGACAGGGACAATGCATGAAATGGGTTGTAGAAGGTAACCCTGCTGAACAAACATCTTTTTAAGCAAACCTTCTAATTTTTTATCCATAGGATCTTTGAAAGCACAACTATCCTCTATGGGAATAGTGGTGCGTTTGTTTAAAGTAGAAACCGCTCCCTCGACCTTGGGGACTGACTGCCATAAGTCCTTTCTAGGGTCGACCATAGGAAACAATTTTTTAAATATGGGGGGAGGGACGAAAGGAATACCGGGCCTTTCCCATTCTTTATCAACAATGTCCGCCACCCGCTTGGGTATAGGAAAAGCTTCTGGGAGTCCCGGCACCTCTAAGAACTTGTCCATTTTACATAGTTTCTCTGGGATGACTAAATTTTCACAATCATCCAGAGTGGATAATACCTCCTTAAGCAAAATGCGGAGATGTTCCAATTTAAATTTAAATGTAATCACATCAGATTCAGCCTGCTGAGAAATGTTCCCTAAATCAGTAATTTCTCCCTCAGACAAAACCTCCCTGGCCCCCTCAGATTGGGTTAGGGGCCCTTCAGAGATATTAATATCAGCGTCGTCATGCTCTTCAGTAACTAAAACAGAGCAGCCACGCTTACGCTGACAAGGGTTCATTTTGGCTAAAATGTTTTTGACAGAATTATCCATTACAGCCGTTAATTGTTGCATAGTAAGGAGTATTGGCGCGCTAGATGTACTAGGGGCCTCCTGAGTGGGCAAGACTCGTGTAGACGAAGGAGGGAATGATGCAGTACCATGCTTACTCCCCTCACTTGAGGAATCATCTTGGGCATCATTGTCATTATCACATAAATCACATTTATTTAAATGAATAGGAATTCTGGCTTCCCCACATTCAGAACACAGTCTATCTGGTAGCTCAGACATGTTAAACAGGCATAAACTTGATCAGAAAGTACAAAAAACGTTTTAAAATAAAACCGTTACTGTCACTTTAAATTTTAAACTGAACACACTTTATTACTGCAATTGCGAAAAAACATGAAGGAATTGTTCAAAATTCACCAAATTTTCACCACAGCGTCTTCAAGCTTTGAAAATATTGCACACCAATTTTGGAAGCTTTAACCCTTAAAATAACGGAACCGGAGCCGTTTTAAGCTTTAAACCCCTTTACAGTCCCTGGTATCTGCTTTGCTGAGACCCAACCAAACCCAAAGGGGAATACGATACCAAATGACGCCTTCAGAAGTCTTTTATAAGTATCAGAGCTCCTCTCACATGCGACTGCATGCCATGCCTCTCAAAAACAAGTGCGCAACACCGGCGCGAAAATGAGACTCTGCCTATGCTTTGGGAAAGCCCCTAAAGAATGAGGTGTCTAAAACAGTGCCTGCCGATATTATTATATCAAAATACCCAGATAAAATGATTCCTCAAGGCTAAATATGTGTTAATAATCAATCGATTTAGCCCAGAAAAAGTCTACAGTTTAAATAAGCCCTTGTGAAGCCCTTATTTACAATCGTAATAAACATGGCTTACCGGATCCCATAGGGAAAATGACAGCTTCCAGCATTACATCGTCTTGTTAGAATGTGTCATACCTCAAGCAGTAAGGGACTGCACTCTGTTCCCCCAACTGAAGTTAATTGCTCTCAACAGTCCTGTGTGGAACAGCCATGGATTTTAGTTACGGTTGCTAAAATCATTTTCCTCATACAAACAGAATTCTTCATCTCTTTTCTGTTTCTGAGTAAATAGTACGTACCAGCACTATTTGAAAATAACAAACTCTTGATTGAATAATGAAAAACTACAGTTAAACACTAAAAAACTCTAAGCCATCTCCGTGGAGATGTTGCCTGTACAACGGCAAAGAGAATGACTGGGGTAGGCGGAGCCTAGGAGGGATCATGTGACCAGCTTTGCTGGGCTCTTTGCCATTTCCTGTTGGGGAAGAGAATATCCCACAAGTAAGGATGACGCCGTGGACCGGACACACCTATGTTGGAGAAAAGAAGTACCAGGCCTATTCCATTCCTTTGAAATCATATCAGAAATAACATCAGGAACTGGAAAAACCTCTGGAGTAACCACAGGAGGTTTATAAACAGAATTTAAACGTTTACTAGTTTAAGTATCAAGAGGACTAGTTTCCTCAATATCCAAAGTAATCAACACCTCTTTAACAAGGAACGAATATACTCCATTTTAAAGAGAAAAGTAGATTTGTCAGTGTCAATATCTGAGGTAGGATTATCTGAATCAGATAGATCCTCATCAAAGGAGGATAATACAGTATGTTGTCGGTCATTTTAAATTTCATCAACTTTATGAGAAGTTTTAAAAGACCTTTTACGATTATTAGAAGGCGAAATAGCAGACAAAGCTTTCTAAATTGCAATAAAATCTTTTATATTCACAGGGATATCATGTACATTAGATGTTGAAGGAACAACAGGCATTGTACTAGTACTGATGGATACACTCTCTGCATGTAAAAGCTTATCATGACAACTGTTACATACCACAGCTGGAGATATAATCTCCACTAACTTTCAGGAATGGGGAAAAAAATGCAACAGCATAGCCCTCTGAGCATAGAAAAAAAAGCAAGAGGCATATAGGAAGTGGGGTTAAAATAATTAAATTATTTGGCGCCACATACGACGCACAACGCAAAATGAAATTTTTTGTGGCTAACAACATCCAGAAATGACGCAGCCCGCGTCATGGCAGACGCAACCTTGTGCAAGGAAACCTGGCGTAAACTAAGACGCCGGAAATGACGAATTTGCGACACCGAACGTACCTTCGCGGCAAAAAAATTCTCGCGCCAAGAATGACGCAATAAATATCAGCATTTTGCAACCTCGCAAGCCTAATTTTGCCAGCGAAAATTAAATGAAAAATAGTCAATTTAAAGAAAAAGACTATACCCCAGGTAAGAAAAAATAACTTCCTAAAAATGTTTTTCCCAATTTTGAAACTGATTGTCTGCTAAAGGAAATATACATAAACCTGACTCATGGCAAATATAAGTACAATACATATATTTAGAACTTTATATTAATACATAAAGTGCCAAACTATAGCTGAGAGTGTCTTAAGTAATGAAAACATACTTACCGAAAGACACCCATATAGCAGATAGCCAAACCAGTACTGAAACAGTTATCAGTAGAGGTAATGGAATATGAGAGTATATCACTGATCTGAAAAGGAAGGTAGGAGATGAATCTCTACGACCGATAACAGAGAACCTTTGGAAAGATTTCCCGCAAGGAAAACCTTAAAATCAAATAGGCAATACTCTCTTCACATCCCTCTGACATTCAATGTACTCTGAGAGGAATCGGGCTTCAAAATGCTGAGAAGCGCATATCACAGAAGAAAATCAAGCACAAACTTACTTCACCACCTCCACAGGGAGGCAAAGTTTGTAAAACTAAATTGTGGGTGTGGTGAGGGGTGTATTTATAGGCATTTTGAGGTTTGGGAAACTTTGCCCCTTCTGGTAGGATTGTATATCCCATACGTCACTAGCTCATGGACTCTTGCCAATTACATGAAAGAAATAACAGCTCTCGCCACACACAAAATTATGCAAATAAAATAGATGAAGCAGGGCTGCTTAACAGCAGTGCACACCAAATCTATTTTTTTCTTAAAAGGAACATGGATGGCACAAAAGGTTGAAATAGATTACAATGCCATGAACCAGTTTTCATTGGATAAATGTTAATGGGATATAAAAGTATAATATGTTAAAGCATTTCATGATTGCACTATTACCTGCAAAGGGTTTAAACACATAGTTAAAGTCAGGTCCAGAGCAGCAGCGCGCTACTGGGAGCTGGCTGTACATATCTGGTGAGCCTATAACAAAAGGCAAACGTGTGTGTCCACCAATCATCAACTAGCTCCCTGTAGCATAGGAGATGTACATATTATTTTTCAACAAAGGATATAAATAGAACAAAGTAAATGTGTTCCATTAGATGGTGAGAGCTCACCAGATCATCACATGTGGGACTACTCTACAGTCCAGTAGGAGGAGGGGGGAAAAATTATTCTTACCTGATAAATGTATTTATTTCTTGACACGGTGAGTCCACGGATCATCAATTACTGTTGGGAATATCACTCCTGGCCAGCAAGAGGAGGCAAAGAGCACCACAGCAAAGCTGTTAAGTATCACTTCCCTTCCCACAACCCCCAGTCAATTGACCGAAGGAAAAGGAGAGAAAGGAAATAACACAAGGTGTAGTAGAGGTGCCTGAGGTTTATATATGGGAATCAATACCCAAGCAAGAGGACACAGATAAGAGAGGACAAGACAGGTAACCTAAACAGAAGGCACCACTGCTTGAAGAACCATTCTCCCAAAAGAAGCCTCAGCCGAGGCAAAAGTATCCATTTTATAAAAAGTGTGCAAAGAACAACAAGTCACAGCCTTACAGATCTGTTCTACAGAGGTCTCATTCTTGAAGGCCCAGAAAGAGGACACAGCCCTAGTGGAATGAGCTGTAATTCTCTCAGGAGGCTGCTGACCTCATATGCCAAACGAATAACACTTCTCAACCAGAGAGAAAGAGAAAAGCAAACAAACAATGCAGAAGACTGACAAAAGTCCTTTGTAGCCTGTAGATAGATGTTGTGCGGGCTCTTAAATTCTAAATTGTGCAACAAATGTTCTTTATGAGAAGAAGGATTAGGACAGAGAGAAGGAACAACAATTTCCTGATTAATATTCCTGTCCAAAACAACCTTAGGAAGAAAACCAAACTTAGTATGGAGAACCACCTTATCTGCATGAAATATGAGATAAGTAGAATCATACTGCAAAGCTGAGAGTTCAGAAACCCTCCTAGCAGAAGAAATAGCAGTAAGAAACAAAACTTTCCAAGATAATAACTTAATATCTATGGAATGCATAGGCTCAAATGGAGCCTGTTGTAAAACCTTAAGAACAAGGTTAAGGCTCCAAGGTGGAGCAACTGATTTAAACACAGGACTGATTCTGACCAGGGCCTGATAAAAGCATGTCCGCCAGACGCTTGTGCAGAAGAATGGATAGAGTAGAAATCTGACCCTTGAGGGTTCTGACAGATAATCCCTTCTCAAGGCCTTCCTGGAGAAAAGATAAGATCCTTGGGATCCTGACCTTACTGCAAGAATATCCTTTATACTCACACCAATAAAGATATTTTCGCCATATCTTATGGTAAATCTTTCTAGTAACAGGCTTACAAGCCTGAACCACTGTCTCATTGACCGATTTCGGAAAATCCACGTTTAGCTAAAAATCAAGCGTTCGATCTCCAAGCATTCAGCTTCAGAGAAACGAGGTTTGGATGAAGGAAGGGTCCCTGAAGCACAAGGTCCTACCTCAGCGGTAGTCTCCACGGAGGTAGAGCCGACATCTCTACTAGATCTGCATACCAGATCCTGCGAGGCCACACAGGAGCTATTAGAATCACCGATGCTCACTCCTGTTTGATCCGAGCGATGACTCGTGGAAGCAGAGCAAACGGAGAAAAGAGATATGCCAACCTGAAGTTCCAAGGAACTGCCAGAGCATCTATCAGAAATGCTTGAGGATCTCTCGACCTCGAACCATACTTTGGGAGCTTGGTGTTCTGATGAGACGCAATTGGATCCAATTCTGGTAAGCCCCATTGGGTTGTTAACCTGGAGAACACTTCAGGATGGAGTTCCCACTTCCCGGGATGGAAAGTCTGTCTGCTCAGAAAATCTGCTTCCCAATTGTCCACTCCTGGAATGTGGATGGCAGATAGACAACAATTGTGAGCCTCCGCCCACTGGATGATCCGTGCCGCCTCCTTCATGGCTAAGGTATTCCTAGTTCCCCCTTGGTGGTTGATATAAGCCACTGAGGTTATGTTGTCTGTCTGCAACCTGATAGACCGGGCTAGGGCCAGCTGATGCCAAGTCATCAAGGCATTGAAGATTGCTTTCAACTCCAGAATGTTTATGGGGAGAGCAGATTCCTCCTGAAACCAATGTCCTGTGCCTTCAACGAGTCCCAGACTGCTACCCAACCCAAAAGGCTGGCATCCGTTGTCACAGTTACCCAGGAGGGTCTCTGAAAACACGTCCCCTGGAATAGATGTTCTTGAGACAGCCACCACGGTAGGGAGTCCCTTGTTGATTGATCCAGAACTATTCTCTGAGATAGATCTGTATAATCCCCGTTCCACTGAGCGAGCATGCATAGCTGCAGAGGTCTCAAATGTAACCGAGCAAATGGAACTATGTCCATGTAAGCCACCATCAACCCGATTACCTCCATGCATTGGGCCACTTATGGTCGTGCCGCCAACTGTAGGGACAGGCAGGCGGACAGAATCTTGGCTTTCCTGACCTCCATCAGAAACATTTTCATTGATAGAGAATCTATAATGGTTCCTAAGAATATCACTCCTTTTCTCCAAATTGACCTTCCACCCGTTAGATCGAAGAAACACCAACAAGATACTAGTATGGGATTCTGCTAGTTGCAAGGATGGCACCTGAATCAGAATATCGTCCAGATAAGGTGCCACAGCAATTCCCCAGGACCGAATCACTGCCAATAGAGCTCCCAGAACCTTTGAGAAAATTCTGGGAGCTGTGGTGAGGCCAAATGGAAGTGCTACAAATTGAAAGTGTTTGTCTAGATAGGCAAATCTCAATCCTCAATCGGAATAGTGGTTCTCTTGGCCAAAGTGGAAATCACCCCTAGGAACCGTCTGCCATGACTCCTTTATGAAGTCGGCCACTGGGAACATCTTCCTAAAGACAGGGGAGGGGGAAAAAGGAATTCCTGGTCTCTCCCATTCCCGGGTAATAATCTACATGGCACAGTCTGGTACTGGAAACACCTCCCCAGGTGAGGGAACATCAAAGTATCTATATAATTTAATAGACTTTTTAGGGTTGACAACGATAGGCATATCGGAGTTGTCCAAAGTAACTAAAACCTGCTTTAACAAAACACAGAGGTGTTCAAGCTTGAATCTGAAGGAAACCACTTCAGCATCAGAAGAAGGAATAACACTATCCGAATCTGAGATTTAAACCTCAGAGGCTACCGAAGTATCCTCCTCTTCCGACTTATGGGAAAGAGCAACTTGGTTAGCCTGTACAGGATCTGATACCTTACTATCTGATTCTCTAAATTTCCTCTTACGTTTCCCCTGCAGTAAAGGAATGGAAGCTAGGGCCTCAGATACCACTGAGGACACCTGGGCAGCAATTTCTGCCTTAAAAAAAACTCCATCAAGAGTCTGCGAGGAACAGCAAGGCACTGCCTGAGGCGCTAATGTGACTTGGGGTACTTGAGGAGGAGACTGTGGCATTGCCTGAACAGTATCCACCTGAGAGAATGATGGCTCAGAAACAAATAGTCTGTCTTTATACATCAGAGTTCTTTTAATGCAAGAATTACAAAAAGGCAAAGGAGGTTCAACCTGGGCATTCAAACTAATTTTGCACTCTATATCAGGCATAGACTCTAAGTCCATCTTGCAATAATAAGATTTACCTCAAAAAAAAATTATGTACTGTCCCTTTAACACAACAGGACATTGGTTACAAAAAACGCAGCTAAATAAGAATGCCTCCGTTTTTAAAAGCAGTTCTCTTTTGTATTGCTTAAAAAAGAACCCCACAGAAAAACTTTTATTCAAAAAGCAATGGATAATAAATGGTCTGGCCCCTCTACACCTCAGCGCTAAGCTGAGGTGCCTACCTACCTGATTCTACCTGCCTACCTGATTCTTGTCTGGTACAGATCTCTGGAGAAAACACGCTTAGCTGCTGTGTGTGCAAACCGCCATAAGCCGACAGCAGGGAAAAGACACGAAGTCACAGCGCGCCCTGCAGCCAGAAGGAGCTCCGCCCCTGGTGACATCACAGCCTGTGCCATTTAACGGACCGCAACTGCATCGGCTTTTACTGAAACTCTTAAAGTAAAAACGACTACACCAGCAGTCTAACACACTGAGCCACCAATAAAAAAAAATAAAAAATTAACACAATATTAAAAAACAGAATTTATGTTTACCTGATAAATTACTTTCTCCAACGGTGTGTCCGGTCCACGGCGTCATCCTTACTTGTGGGATATTCTCTTCCCCAACAGGAAATGGCAAAGAGCCCAGCAAAGCTGGTCACATGATCCCTCCTAGGCTCCGCCTACCCCAGTCATTCGACCGACGTAAAGGAGGAATATTTGCATAGGAGAAACCATATGATACCGTGGTGACTGTAGTTAAAGAAAATAAATTATCAGACCTGATTAAAAAACCAGGGCGGGCCGTGGACCGGACACACCGTTGGAGAAAGTAATTTATCAGGTAAACATAAATTCTGTTTTCTCCAACATAGGTGTGTCCGGTCCACGGCGTCATCCTTACTTGTGGGAACCAATACCAAAGCTTTAGGACACGGATGAAGGGAGGGAGCAAATCAGGTCACCTAAATGGAAGGCACCACGGCTTGCAAAACCTTTCTCCCAAAAATAGCCTCAGAAGAAGCAAAAGTATCAAACTTGTAAAATTTGGTAAAAGTGTGCAGTGAAGACCAAGTCGCTGCCCTACATATCTGATCAACAGAAGCCTCGTTCTTGAAGGCCCATGTGGAAGCCACAGCCCTAGTGGAATGAGCTGTGATTCTTTCAGGAGGCTGCCGTCCGGCAGTCTCATAAGCCAATCTGATGATGCTTTTAATCCAAAAAGAGAGAGAGGTAGAAGTTGCTTTTTGACCTCTCCTTTTACCAGAATAAACAACAAACAAGGAAGATGTTTGTCTAAAATCCTTTGTAGCATCTAAATAGAATTTTAGAGCGCGAACAACATCCAAATTGTGCAACAAACGTTCCTTCTTTGAAACTGGTTTCGGACACAAAGAAGGCTCAACTATCTCCTGGTTAATGTTTTTGTTAGAAACAACTTTCGGAAGAAAACCAGGTTTAGTACGTAAAACCACCTTATCTGCATTTTAAATTTTAAACTGAACACACTTTATTACTGCAATTGCGAAAAAATATGAAGGAATTGTTCAAAATTCACCAAAATTTCACCACAGTGTCTTAAAGCCTTAAAAGTATTGCACACCAAATTTGGAAACTTTAACCCTTAAAATAACGGAACCGGAGCCGTTTTTATCTTTAACCCCTTTACAGTCCCTGGTATCTGCTTTGCTGAGACCCAACCAAGCCCAAAGGGGAATACGATACCAAATGACGCCTTCAGAAAGTCTTTTCTATGTATCAGAGCTCCTCACACATGCGACTGCATGTCATGCTTCTCAAAAACAAGTGCGCAATACCGGCGCGAAAATGAGGCTCTGCCTATGATTAGGGAAAGCCCCTAGAGAATAAGGTGTCCAAAACAGTGCCTTGCCGATAATATTTTACAAAATACCCAGATTAAAATGATTCCTCAAGGCTAAATATGTTTATATATGAATCGATTTAGCCCAGAAAATGTCTACAGTCTTAACAAGCCCTTGTGAAGCCCTTATTTACTGTGTGTAATAAAAATGGCTTACCGGATCCCATAGGGAAAATGACAGCTTCCAGCATTACATCGTCTTGCTAGAATGTGTCATACCTCAAGCAGCAAAAGTCTGCTCACTGTTCCCCCAACTGAAGTTAATTCCTCTCAACAGTCCTGTGTGGAACAGCCATCGATTTTAGTAACGGTTGCTAAAATCATTTTCCTCTTACAAACAGAAATCTTCATCTCTTTTCTGTTTCAGAGTAAATAGTACATACCAGCACTATTTTAAAATAACAAACTCTTGATTGAATAATAAAAACTACAGTTAAACACTAAAAAACTCTAAGCCATCTCCGTGGAGATGTTGCCTGTACAACGGCAAAGAGAATGACTGGGGTAGGCGGAGCCTAGGAGGGATCATGTGACCAGCTTTGCTGGGCTCTTTGCCATTTCCTGTTGGGGAAGAGAATATCCCACAAGTAAGGATGACGCCGTGGACCGGACACACCTATGTTGGAGAAATGTACTCTCTCTGACACACCGTTGCAGTGTCCTGCATACTGTCAAAAGTATCCTGAACTCAGGATAACTTAGCCCCCATAATGATGCAGAAAATTAATAAAGTGCCAGGGTTTCTGAATAAACTAAAATGGCACTTACCTGCACCTCTGACTGTCCGACAGGAGGACATCTCACCTGGTATGAGAGGAAGTCACTCCTCACAGCGACCTATGGATAGAAGGAGGAACAGAGTAAGCCTACTCTGGCATTCTATTTGAGGGTAGAAACTGTCAGGAAACCGCAGTGAGGCCCACCCCACAAGTTCCTGACTGCTTAAAATCTACCAGAGCCCTACTGAAGAGATTAACGTGGAGTACAGCTAAACCCAGTATGCTAGGGAAGATCAGAGCAAGCCTGCTCTGGCTTCAAAATAAAAAAATCTTGATAGAAGTATCTTATGCAGACACCTAAACTTCACCTCCTCCTTGCACTGAATGCAAAGAGAATGACTGGGGGTTGTGGGAAGGGAAGTGATACTTAAAAGCTTTGCTGTGATG
Source organism: Bombina bombina (assembly GCF_027579735.1). Classification (NCBI taxonomy): domain Eukaryota; kingdom Metazoa; phylum Chordata; class Amphibia; order Anura; family Bombinatoridae; genus Bombina; species Bombina bombina. The sequence goes on from NW_026513078.1 coordinate 256,396, forward strand.
CTCTTTGCCTTCTCCTGCTGGCCAGGAGTGATATTTCCAACAGTAATGGATGATCCGTGGACTATCAATATGTCTTAAGAAAGAAAAAAAAACTTCCACTCTCCTAGAATCCCCAGTAAAATGTATGCCTCCAAGATGGAGTAAGGTTATTTCTTAAGTGCTAATCTACATTTTTGAGACTTAATTTCCCTCTCAGAGTGTCTTCAAACAGGACTGAGGGAAGACAGGAGTTTTTAGTCAGACTGTGAAAATCGCCTTCCAGGTGAAATGCAGATTTATCTTCCGACTCCCTTGTCTACAGTGTGATGCTCCTTGTGTGATGTCCCCGATCCCACAGGTGAAATGAGGATTTATCTGCCAATCCCCTGGTCTAAAATGGCTGCACCTTGTGCACCTTCATAGACCACCAGCTATTAGCACACACGTACACATGATTCACATAGCCTGAACACACAGACACCACACAGCTTCTAGGACAGTTTGGGTACTTTCTTATTTTTTTTTGTACAGTGTACTGTAGAATTGTAAAATTGGTTTCCCCTTAATGTGTTTCTAATGACTTGTTTTACCAACAGCAGAGTATAAAATATATAAGAAATTGTTTGTTTATGAAACAGCTGTTTCTTCGAATTGAAACCGCAACCCAAAAAATGGGAGAACAGACATCATTAGCTTATCTAATTATTTGCACATAGAGAGAATAGAAATTAAAATGTAATTATCCCTCTGTCACACGACCCACTGGGGGCATAGCATGTAAACCTTCTAGTTTTTCTATAACCAGTACTTACGTTACTGAAATTTTCAGTATAGGTGGAAATACACCCAGTAAAACCATCTGTTCTAAATGATAAAATAAAGATAAAAAATAATGGTAAAAGAGCTGTTTGTAAAATGTAACGCACTCCAACAAGTAATATAAATAAGTGAAAACACATTAAAGAAAAAACATGACAGTATGCTGTTTGATTCAGAGTGTTCAGGGGTCTACAGCTCACCACAGCTATAACAAAGGTTCTACAGAACCATTTTCAAAATGTAAAGAATACGTTTACACTGCTTGTACTGTGTTGTCGGTTGTCATGCCTACGGAAGTTAAACACAGACAAATGCATACAACAGAAGTTGATACTTTGCAACCTTGAGCTCATCAGGGACATCTCTTAGGGAGTGACCCACAAAAATACCAGAAAAACTATTTTAGAGTCTGGCGATTCCTCTTCTGAAAATGGGTTTAAGGAGAATCAGGAACCCCCATGAAGCCGTGGTGGAAGATGTGTTGTTGCAAGCTAGAGCATATTCATGCATTAATACGGGAGGTGCTTTGGAGGTGGATGATTCTACCACTCCTGAGAAGCCCCCTTAAAGCCAGCTATTAAATAGCCCTCTTCCTTCACAATGTCTGATTCAGTCGCTGAGCTAGTGACTTAAGAGTGGAAAACAATTTTTTAGAGAATGTAATTTTAAGACTATCATCCCAACTCTACTGTGTGTTAAACCCTAGGAAAGTGGTTAAACACACAGTAGAAGTGCCGCTCTGCACTGCTCTTCCAGAAATCACCACTGATCCAATCAACAGTGCCAGTTGCACATCTGAGTTATGAGACTAGCTCTGCTGATTGGATCAGCAATGTGTTCCACTCGGGACCAAGCAGCACTACTATGTGTTTCTTTAACATACAGTAGGGTTGGGTTGATAGTCTTAAATTGACATGCTCTATCGAATTATACACTATTATGGACCTCTTATATAAATCCCTAAAGAAGATCCATTTCATAGAGAGTTTGTTTAAGCTTAAAGTCAAGACCCAAAATGCCAAGCAATCCCACTCTAAACAAGAGACATGGCAACCTCAGATATATACGTTTCAGCCTACTGTAGGCCTCTTCAGTGAGGTGCAGCCTCTCTAGGCACATTGGGCAACGGGTCCTTGTCTGGATTCCCACCTATGTCGGCCATAGATAGCAGACACGCACAAAAAAACACAAAGAGAGAGAGAAGAGCACAACCAGGGAATGAGCAAAAACATAACAGCTTGTCCTATTGCTAGTCACCACCCCAGAAGCAGCCACATGTGCCTCTCACAAAGAGGAACTATCAAAGTAAAGACTAGCTTATCTGGTTTTGACTGATAACTAAAGAACATTTTGAAATACAAAACATGTTTTCATTATTAAAAAGCCTTGGAACAAACTATGCAAACAAATGGATAATAAATTAAATCAATTCTTATCTGGAGAAAATACAAGAGGTACATTTTATGAATGAAGCATTTAAGAATATCTCATCTTCCGATGATGAGTTCTGCTAGTTCAGAAAAAGCAATTAGCCACAATATCAGGGAAATACCAGGCCAACATCTGCAAGCAGAAAGGGATATGTCTTTCTAAATCAAAATATAGCCGAGACTAAATGTTCACATTATTCATATAGTACTGATAAATATAGATAGAAAGGTGCGCAGACCCTAGGGTCTAGTGACGTTTAAAGAAAGGGCAGTGATATAGGAAATAATCTCCACATTATAATGGACTAATTGAAAGCCTCTGCCTTATTATACATTACTGCAGTTAAGTATTTTGACAAAGAAGGATTCTCCTTATCAAAAACAGACACACACAAATCTGGAGAAAACACTGAAGAAAACGAAACATTAGATAATATAGGAAATTCAGTATTTGAGTCAGAATAATTTCAGTGCCATTTGTAGATAAATGGTTCTATAACACCTTTGCTGTTAGAGCATTTTATTATTGCACTATTACTTGCAAATAACTAAGGGGCCGATCAACTAAACCTTGCCAAATCAGACATGGATTTTCACGCAGACCAATCGCAAGGGCTGCCCTGGTGGAATTATCTTTAAAAGGTGTCAGCAATCCTTACGAGTGGCCAGATGCCTCCCGTTGAAATTAATGGAGTTCGCTGGAAAGGGACACTTCGCTGTTAACAGGGGACAAATTTTAAAACTAAAATCCTGCAGGCAATATAGATAATATTACGCTGCTCTCTGCGTATAGAATCTTACAATCGCCTATATTTTTGTATACATCTGTTTTTCTATTAGAGTATTAAAGGGACAGTATACACCAATTTTCATAAAACTGCATGTAATAGACAATACTACAAAAAAGAATATGCACAGATATTGACCTAAAAATCCAGTATAAAACCTTTTAAATACTTAGAAGTTCCCAGTTTAGCACGGTTAGGCTAGGACACCCACTGAAAGGGACTGGGAAAGCAAGAAGAGCAGACCCCCCCCCCCCCCTCCCCTGCATATTAAAAACTAAATGTATGCTTACCTGATAAATGTATTTATTCCCGGATATGGAGAGTCCACAACGTCATCAATTACTAGTGGGGATATCACTCCTGGCCAGCAGGAGGAGGCAAAGAGCACCACAGCAAAGCTGTTAAAGGGATATTAAACCCAAAAAATGTGTTTCATGATTAAGATAGAGGATACAATTTTAAACAACTTTTCAATTTACTTCTAATTTGCTTCAATTTCAGATATCCTTTGTCGAAGAAATAACAATCCACATGGGTGAGCCAATCACACTAGGGATCTATGTGCAGCCACCAATCAGCAACTACCGAGCCTATATAGATATGCTTTTTAGCAAAGGATACCAACAGAATTAAGCATATTAGATAATAGAAGTAAATTAGAAGGTGGTTTAAAATTGCATGCACTTTCTAGATCATGAAAGAAAAAAAATTTGGGTTTAATGTACCTTTAAGTATTACTCCCCTTCCCACAATCCCCAGTCATTTGACCGAAGGGAAATGGAAAAAGGAATAACACAAAGGTGTAGAGAGGTGCCTGAGGTTCAGTCAAAAAATAACTGTCTTTTAAATTAAGGGTGGGGTCGTGAACTCCATATCCGCAAAGAAAGAAATTTATCATCAGGTAAGCATAAATTATGTTTTCTTTCCTAAGATATGGAGAGTCCACGACATCATCAATTACTAGTGGGAACCAATACCCAAGCTAGAGGACACAGATGACTAGGGAGGGAGAACAAGACAGGCAGACCTAAACAGAAGGCACCACCACCACCACTTGAAAACCTTTCTCCCAAAAGAAGCTTCAGCCAAGGCAAAATTATCAAATTAAAAAAATTGGAAAAAATATGCAGAGAGGACCAAGTTGCAGCCTTACAAATTTGTTGCACAGAAGCTTCATTTATGAAAGCCCAAGAAGAGGAGACAGCCCTCATGGAATGAACCGCAATTCTCCCAGGAAGGCTGCTGCCAGCAGTCTCAAAAACAAAACAAATTATACTGCTCAACCAGAGAGAAAGAAAAGTAGCAGAAGCTTTCTGACCTTTATGTTTCCCAGAGAAACAAACAGGACAGAAGACTGGCGAAAATCCTAGTCGTCGAAAGATACAATTTGAAAGCACGCACAACATCCAAGATGTGCAACAAACGTTCCTTATGAGAAGAAGGATTAGGACATAGAAAAGGAATAACAATTTCCTGATTAATATTTATATCTGAAATCACCTTGGGAAGAAAACCCCACTTAGTACGAAGAACCATCTTATCAGCATTAAAAATAAGATAAGGCGAATCATAATGCAAAGCCGAGAGTTCCGAGACTCTCCGAGCAGAAGAGATAGCAACAAGAAACAAAACCTTCCAAGATAGTAACTAAATATCTATGGAATGCAAGGCTCAAACAGAGCCTGCTGCAAAACTTTAAGAAAAAGGTTAAAGCTCCAAGGAGGAGCAACAGACTTAAACGAAGGCCTGATTCTGACCAGTGCCTGACAAAAATAAATAAATAGATAATGCAGAAATCTGACCCTTCAGAGAACTGACTGACAATCCCTTCTCCAGCCTGGAGAAAATACAAAATCCTAGGAACTAAGCGTTTTATCTCCAAGCAGTCAGCTTCAGAGAAACGAGATTTGCATAAAAGAATGGACCCAAAGTTAAAGGTCCTTCCTCAAAAGCAACCTCCAAGGTGGAAGAAATGACATCTTTACTGCGTCTGCATACCAGATCCAGCGAGGCCATGCAGGAGCTATTCGAATTACCAATGCTCTCTTCCTGATTGATACGAGCAATGGCTTCGTGGAAGGAGAGCAAACGGAGGAAACAGATAAGCTAGACTGAAATCCCAAGGAACCGGCAGAGCTCTATCAGGGCGGCCTGCAGGTCTCTCTACCTCGAACTGTACCTTGGAAGCTAAGCGTTCTGCCAAGATGCCATTAGATCCAACCCCGGCACCCCCCATTTGAGGGTTAACCTGGAGAACACCTCCGGATGGAGAACCCACTCCCCGGGATAAAATGTCTGTCTACTCAGGAAGTCCACTTCCCAGTTGTCCACTCCTGGAATGTGGATGCAGATAGGCAGCAATTGTGAGCTTCCGCCCACTGAACAATCCTCACCTCCTTCATGGCTAAGCAACTCCGGCTTCCTTCCTAGTGGGTGATGTAAGCCACTGAGGTGATATCGTCCGACTGGAACCTGATAAACTGGGCTAAGGACAACTGAGACCAAGCCATCAGAGCATTGTAGATCGCTCTCAACTCCAAGATGTATCACCCAGAAAAAACTCCAAAAGCATGTACCCTGAGACAGATGCTCCTGAGAAAGCCACCACGGGAGAGCATCTCTTGTTGACTGTCCTAGATCTATCCTCAGACAGATCTGCATGATCCTCATTCCATTGTCTCAGTCTGCATAACTGCAGAGCTCTCAAATGGAATCAAACAAAAGGGAATGATGTCCATGGAGGCGACCATCAAACCAATTACCTTCATACATTGAGCCACTAATGACCAAACAGTAGACTGCAGAGAGAGACAAGAGGAAAGAATCTTTGATTTTCTGACCTCTGTCAGAAATATATTCATAAATAGGGAATCTATTATGGTCCCTAAGAAAACCACTCTTGTAGAAGGAACAAGGGAACTCTTTTTCAGATTAATTTGCCATCCGTAGGAATGCAGAAAAGACAACAAGATCTCTGTATGAGAATTTGCTTGTTGAAAAGATGGCGTCTGAGACAATATGTCGTCCAGGTAGGGCGCAATAGCAATTCCCACGAGACCTGATCACTGCCAAGGGAGCCCCCAGAACTTTTGAGAAAATTCTGGGAGCTGTGGCAAGGCCAAACGGAAAAGCCACTAAACTTGAGATGATCCCTGGATGGGAACATGAAGATACGCATCCTTCAGGTCTATGGTCGTCATGAACTAAAGGAAGAATGGAACGAATGGTATCTATTTTAAAGGACGGTACTCAGGTTGAGACACTTCAGGTCTAGAATAGGTCGAAAAGTTCCCTCTTTTTTGGGAACCACGAACAGATTTGAATAGAATCATAGGCCCTGTTTCTTTACTGGAACTGGACCTATCACCCCCAGGGATGAAAGATCCTGAACACAGGACTTGGACTGCTCCTGCTTGGAAGAGGGAGAGGAAGACTCTCCTTTAAAGTTACAAAAAGAACGAAAATTATCTTGACGTCCTTTAGGTCTATTCTTCTTGTCTTGAGGTAGAAAAGACCCTTTTCCACCCGTAATATCAGAAACTATTTCTGCCAGACCAGGTCCAAACAAGGTCTTACCCGTGAAAGGAAGTGCAAGAAGCTTGGACTTAGAGGTAACATCAGCTGACCATGATTTTAACCACAACGCCCTACGGGCTAGCACAGCAAAGATATCTTGGCTCCCAGATTAATAACTTGCATGGTAGCATACGACAAATGAATTGGCTAGCTTGAGAGCCTTAATCCTGTCTTGAATCTCCTCCAAAGGAGTCTCTACCTGAAAAGAATCTATACCAATAAGATGCCGCACTTGACA
>NW_026513078.1:268225-285725 GCF_027579735.1 Bombina bombina
CAGGCATACAAAGCTGTGGGACTGGAACCATAGGTAAGACCACAGGCATACAAAGCTGTGGGACTGGAATCATAGGTAAGACCACAGGCATACAAAGCTGTGGGACTGGAATCATAGGTAAGACCACAAGCAGACAAGCTGTGGGACTGGAACCATAGGTAAGACCACAGGCAGACAAAGCTGTGGGACTGGAACTATAGGTAAGATCACAAGCAGACAAGCTGTGGGACTGGAATCATATGCACAAGATAAGTTCTAAGACTGGAACCATAGATAAGACCACATGCAAATAATGCTGTATAACTGGTACCAAAGACTAGCTCCTTAGTTGGACAAATAATGTCAAAGCACAATGGTAGGGGAGAAGTAAGCTTTTATAGAGGTTTAACAAGAGAACCTAGGGATCACGGGTGTGCTGGATAAACAATGCCCTCAGCCCAGGTTAACCACTCTATAATCCTCAGACAGTAAAAAAAAAAAAAAAAAAAATTAAGAGAAGCAGCCGCACAAAGAAAGGCATCAAAGGCTGTTGTAAAAAAAATATAAAAAATAGCTTTTATTGGAACATTTAAAATACAAAGGTAAGTAGCATAGCCAGTCCAAGATCTCCCATAATTTAGTGGTACAGTGCCAGGATACCACAGACCAGACCCAGGTTCAAACCCTGGCCCAACATGCCAAATACCCAGCACAAAACACCACTGTGCTCTTATTTTACACTCAGCAGTGGCATAGTCCTAATAGAGTCATAATGTTAATATAAAATACATTGCTTTGCAGTTGTTACTAGTTAAAGTCAAGTAGGGAATGATATGTAGAAGGGTTAGCCTAGATATGCATGCAGTGTGTCTGACACTACAATTTTCAAAGCTAAAATATACAAAAAGGGGTCAACATAAATAATGAAGGTATATTGCAAGGTTGTTTCTTTACACATAACTAAACTCTCAAAGTGTTTACAGTCTTTTTAACAGTAGTATTCATTAAACAAAGGCTGTGAGCTATAACTAGTAAATGTAAAGTGTTGCTATGGCATAAGGCATAAACAATGTAGTGTGGCATTCCTGATGTAAACATTGTGCACAGGGAGAAGAAGCTCCAGCAGAACAGAAAGGTCTGTACAGGACCAGTCAACATTGTACATTCGCATAATCAACAAATGCATGATAAGAAGACAATGCAACAGCATTTAGTCTGAACTTCAAATGAGTAGTAGATTTTTGTTAAATAAATGTCAAAGTTATGTCTATTTCCACTCCCCCTGTATCATGTGACAGCCATCAGCCAATAACAAATGCATATACGTATATGCTGTGAATTCTTGCACATGCTCAGTAGGAGTTGGTGACTTAAAAAGTGTAAATATAAAAAGACTGTGCACATTTTGTTAATGGAAGTAAATTGGAAAGTTGTTTAAAATTGCATGCTCTATCTGAATCATGAAGTTTAATTTTGACTTGAGTGTCCCTTGAAGAACTTGATGACTCAGTCAGATAAATGTAACACTAATTACAACCCAGAGCTGTCAAGTTACCCTATTAAACAGTGTGACAAACTATTTCTCCAGATGACCCTATGGATCAGTAAAAATCCCACTATAAAATGAAATATTACATTGTTCAATCTCTCCCCAGATGATGACCCAGGCTCAACAAATCTGCACCAAGGTTGCATGTGACATAACGATCTGTGGATCTGACAAATTTAAAGCACCAACATTTTAACAAAATGCTGTTATTTAAACTAGATTTTATAAACTGTATTTAGTTTCTGTATACAGAACTATGTTTTCTAAAATACCTGTATTAAAAAGAGTACAATAAACCAATGGGGTTTTTTTTTCTCAATATTTAATGACACCTCAGTCACCATACAGTTAATCCGTATTAAACTTTGTATTAAAAGTAATAAAACCGTTTTAAAAGAATATTTTTTCAAAGAAAGAATCATTTAAAAATTAAAAAATAAATGTATCTTTCAAACGCTTTAGATCATCCCATTCTCAAAAATATTGAGCAATATTCAAAAGAGCATGCTAAGAAAAAAGAATTTCCTATTACGACTATGAAACATTTCTCAAAGTTGGCAGGCCTGTTCAACCAACTTTATTTAAAATAATGTCAGATTGTTATCACAGGCACATTTTTTTGCTTGGCATATTTATTTATATGTTTTTATTGTTCAGACATCAATAGCATCCAATTTTCTAAATGTTCTAACCTTTTTCTAGCAGTAGTTTTCCATGAAGACACTAAAGTACCTTTTGAATTGTAAATCTCAAAGATTTCTTGTGGTTCAAAGTCAGTTGAGTTGTGCTTTTGCCCAAATTTGACTAGAGAACTGAAAATAGATCATTGTATGAGCAACATGGTGAAAAGATATTAAAACAACCAAAACAAAAGTGTGCAGGTTAAAATGTCCTACAAACACTACTCATGGAACTTATCTGATTGTCCTTAGAAGTAGTGACGTGAGTATTTACCATATGGCTTGCCTGCAGCTCCTGTCATATCACACACCTGCTCTCCTTTTTATTGTAACCTACGCTGCTTTCCCGTGAGCACCTATTCTGTGCCGTTGACAAACAAGCTGGAACACAGATGTACGAGAGCTGATCTGGGGTGGCTTAAGGGGAATTACTGATGAAAATCCTATTATATAGTCCCCGCTCTCTCTACACACAAATATATTCAGATTGCTTGCAAAATGGTGTGTTTTTTTTAACCAACTGTTTAAATAATAAAATATATTTTTATAAAAAATAATAAAGACTAAAAACATATTCAGGAAGGGTTAGCTCTTGAATAAGTAAGGCGACGGTAACGCACAGAGCAGCCATATATGGCAGGGAACAGACAGAGAAGAGGGCAAAAAGTAAAGTAAAACTGGAGATGCATAGATTAAAGAGAAAAGCATTTTACACTGCAAAGTAACTTTTCATAGTCAACTACAAAAGGGAAAACCTTTCCAGCTATGTTTAACCTTCTTAACACAATGCTAATAATACGTCTTCATTTAGAACTTCTCCTTTTTTAAATTTAGCCGCTACTGTGGGAGGTGACATTTTAGAGCTATTTTCTTCAGTATTGTCGTGTTAATGATGTATATTCACACATAGAATCTTTTTTTTTTTTTTTTGTATAGTTTATTTACTCCTCAGATCAGAAGAAAAAAGGTTCACTATAAAATGCTCTTTGTCAGAAAGTCACAGCCTTCAAAAAGATGGGACAAGAAAAATATTCACAGGAATGTTGAAAATTGTCACTGCTATATTTCTAGGTCAGGAACAGGTAAATGGAGATGTTAAAGTGAATGTAAATTTTGATGCTAAGGAGCCCGGTTTTTAAAACTTCGATCAAAAACAGGGGCACTTTAATTCATCAAAATTTACATTTCACTGTTGTGAAAAAAACTTACCTTTTAATCTTCACAGCAGCTCCAGCTTCCTCCGGTCTCACAAGCTATTTCTGATGTCAGAAATGATTGATAGGTCATCCTTCAAATCACAGCTTCCCCCCCGGGGGACTCAGTGTCTGATTCAACGCTGTGATTGGAGGAAGCCGGATGCTTCATTTTAGACCCAGGAAGAGGCTTTGAAATGGGTGGAGGAAGCTGGAGCTGCTGTGAAGATTAAAAGGTAAGTTTTTTTCACAACAGGAGTGAAATGTAAATTTTGATGAATTAAAGTGCCCCTGTTTTTAATCGAAGTTTTAAAAACCGGCCACTTTAGCATCAAAATTTACATTCATTTTAAATATGTGAGTCACAAAATGACCAACATTGTCAAACAGGTTTCCAATAAAAAATAAATATTTTGGGATAATGAAACAAGTATAGCAGTATGAACAGCAATTGTTTAGCATCCTATAATCCCTAGTTTCTCAACCTGTGGTACGTGTACCCCTGGAGGTACTTGGGTCATTGTCAAGGGGTAGTTCAGGGATTGGCCCTTTTCCCCCTAATGTAGCTATTGTAAACATGAAATGTCAAAGAAAGCAGAGTTTCTCTTTTCTACCCTTGAACACTCCTAACAGGACAGAGTGTGAGTATTTCCCAGCCTAGGTTGGACCACTGCTCAAAAAATGATTAACCTCAAATTGGCTTGTTAGTGACATATGAGGGCTGGAGTTGAGCTTCACTGATCTGAACATAGAAAGTGTATTACTGTGACCAAGTGTCACAGAGACGAGTGCCAGATAAATGTGCCACTGTGAAATAGGTAAAGTGCATCATACTGAAGTGTGCAGCAATAAAACAAGAAATAAACTGTGTATGAAATGGTTATTGAAAATAGAAAGATGGTACCATAAATACTACTTTCCTCATCATGCAGTAAAGAGTTTATTTTCCTCTTCTTTTTTTTTTTTAATGAACTAAGCACATTAATTGCTTGTCATTATGGATATAAATGGACCATATATCTGTGTTTTATGTGTTTATTATTCTCTGTTATAATATTGCCAAATATTACATTCCGGAACACATAAAACAAATATCTGATTCCTAGATATTTTCACATGATTTCCATCATTGCTCATGTAAAAGATTAATAATATTTGTGCTACAGTTGGGGAAACAAATGTATGCCTCCAGGGGTACTTGCTACAAAAAGGTTGAGAAACACTGCTATAATCTTAATAGTATCAGCAATCCATTGATAAAACGTGCACACCCAGAGCAGAGGCATGTGATAATAGGGTCAATAACCCTTTGGAAATTCCTCTAAGTTAACCATGTGGTCAATGTGCAGACCTGACTCAAACAATGCCATTGTCACAAAAATAAAAAAAATAGCTCAAATATTTCCCCCCCCAGTATTCACAAATTATCATTAGATCAGTTTAAGTTACATTACACAATTAATTTGTGCTATTGATAACTTAAAGGGACATGTATTTTTTTCTTTCATGATTCATATAGATCACACAATTTTATACAACCTTACAATAATTCTATTATCAAATTTGCTTCATTCTCTTTGTATCCTTTGTTGAACAAGCAGCAATGCACTACTGGGAGCTTGCTGAACACATCGGTGGGCCAACGACAAAAGGCATTTATGTGTAGCCACCAATCCGCGGCTACTCCCAAGTAATGTATTGCTGCTCCTGAATCTACATACGTATGCTTTTCAACAAATTATACTCAAAAAACAAAGCGAATTAGATAAAAGATGTAAACTGGAAAGTTGTATACATTTGCATGCTCTAACTGAAACATGAAAGTTTAATTTTGACTTCACTGCCCCTCTAAGTAACAATTATAAACAACAAAGTATTAAACTGCCCAGCAAGGGATACTTAATTATACCACACTTGTTGGTAAGATTTTCTGCAAAAAAACATGCGCCTAGATTTAGAGTTTTGTCGGTAAAGACCCGCGGTGCTAACGAGGCTTTTATTTCCAGCGCACCCTTAAGCCAACGCTGGTATTACTAGTTGTCTGAATGGCTGCGTTAGCCTCAGAAAAGGGAGCGTTGAGCATAATTTAGATCCACTTCAACCCTCAATACCAGCGTTGCTTACGGTAGCGGTAAGCTGGCAAAACATGCTCATGCACGATATCCCCATAGGAAATAATGGGGCTGAGCTGGCTGAAAAAAAACCTAACACCTGCAAAAAAGCAGCGTTCAGCTCCTAACGCTGCCCCATTGTTTCCTATGGTGATCGGAACAGCCAATAGAATGCGAGGTCAATCTGATTGGCTGATTGAATCAGCCAATCTGAATTTTCCTACCTTAATTCCAATTGGCTAATAGAATCCTATCAGCCAATCGGAATTTGAGGGACGCCATTTGAAGGAACCGTCATTCGTCGTTCAGTCGTTAGCCAGGATGGATGTTCCGCGTCGGAGGTCTTCAGGATGCTGCCGCTCCGCTCCGGATGGATGAAGATAGAAGATGCCGCTTGGATGAACACTTCAATCAGATGGAAGACCTCTTCTGCCCTGCTTGGATGAAGACTTCTACCGGATGGAAGACCTCTTCTTGCTCCGCTTGGATGAAGAATTCGGCTCGGCTGGGTGAAGACGACTCAAGGTAGGGAGTTCTTAAGGGGGTTAGTGTTAGGTTTATTTAAGGGGGGTTTGGGTGGGTTAGAGTAGGGGTATGTGGGTAGTGGGTTTTAATGTTGGGGGGGGGGGTTGTATTTTTTTTACAGGTAAAAGAGCTGATTACTTTGGGGCAATGCCCCGCAAAAAGCCCTTTTAAGTGCTGGTAAAAGAGCTGATTACTTTGTAATTTAGAATAGGGTAGGGCATTTTATTATTTTGGGGGGCTTTTTTAATTTTATTAGGGGGCTTAGATTAGGTGTAATTAGTTTAAACTTCTTGTAATTTTTTTTATTTTCTGTAATTTAGTGTTTTGTTTTTAATTATAGATTAGTTTATTTAATTGTATTTTAGTTTAGCTAATTGTAGTTAATTTATTTAATTAATTTATTGATAGTGTAGTGTTAGGTGTATTTGTAACTTAGGTTAGGATTTAATTTACAGGTAATTTTGTAGTTATTTTAACTAGGTAGCTATTAAATTGTTATTAACTATTTAATAGCTATTGTACCTAGTTAAAATAAATACAACGTTGCCTGTAAAATAAATATAAATCCTAAAATAGCTACAATGTAACTTAGTTATATTGTAGCTATATTAGGGTTTATTTTATAGGTATTTAGTTTTAAATAGGAATCATTTATTTAATTATAGTAAATTTATTTAGATTAATTTAAATTATATTTAAGTTAGGGGGTAGTAGGGTTAGGGTTAGACTTAGGTTTAGGGGTTAATAACTTTATTATAGTAGCGGTGACATTGGGGGCGGGATATTAGGGGTTAATAATTGTAGGTAGGTGGCGGCGATGTTATGGAGGGCAGATTAGGGGTTAATACAATTTATTATAGTGATTGCGAGACAGGAGTGCGGCGGTTTAGGGGTTAATACATTATTATAGTGGCGGCGAGGTTCGGTCGGCAGATTAGGGGTTAATAAGTGTAGGTAGGTGGCGGCGACGTTGGGGGGAGGGCAGATTAGGGGGTAATAAATATAATATAGGTGTTGGCGATGTTAGGGGCAGCAGATTAGGGGTTCATAGGGATAATGTAGGTGGCAGCGGTGTTCGGAGCGGCAGATTAGGGGTTAAAAAAATTATTATAGGGTTTGCAATGTGGGGGGGCCTCGGTTTAGGGGTTCATAGGTAGTTTATGGGTGTTAGTGTACTTTATAGCACAGTAGTTAAGAGCTTTATGTTCCAGCGTTAGCCCATAAAACTCGTAACTACAGACTTTTTTTTGCGGTTGGAGTCTTGTCGGTAGAGGCTCTACCGCTCACTTCTTCCAAGACTCGTAATACCAGCGTTAGGCAAATCCCATAGAAAAGATAGGATACGCAACTGACGTAAGGGGATCTGCGGTAGCCTGGAGTCGAGGAAAGAAAGTGAGCGGTAGACCCTTTCCTGCCAGACTCTAAATACCAGATTGCGTTAAAAAGCAGCGTTAGGACCCCTTAACGCTGCTTTTTAACCCTAACGCAGAACTCTAAATCTAGGCGATAGAATCTATATGTTGGAGAGGTCATAGAGGTGACTGTGCTTTTTTGTTCTTGGAGTCAGTCTGTACTAGCATGTGCGCTACATATAGCTACATTTATATTAGATTCTATAGTGCTATAAATAAAGGGCACTTTCATTCATCAAAGTTTACAAAGCAGCCGTTTTGTTAAAAAAAATTACCTTTTTTTCTTTTCACTGCTACAGCGGCTTCCCCCACCTAGAGATCCTCTATTCACACGTCAGCAATGACTAATCCTGCTTCCTCCAATCACAGCTTTCCCCCCAGAGTAGTCATTGCCTGAGGCCATGCTGTGATTGGAGGAAGCCAGATTAGTCATTGCTGACGTGTGAATAGAGGATCTCTATGTGGAGGAAGCTGTTGTAGCAGTTTAAAGAAAAAAAGGTAATTTTTTTAACAAAACGGCTGCTTTGTAAACTTTGATGAATGAAAGTGCCCCTGTTTTTAATAGTATTTTTAAAAACGGTCTCTCATTTATCCAAGTTTGCCTTCACTTTAAGTGAGCTCAGGAAGGTGTCTTTAGCCATCTGGCAGCAGTGTTTGCAACAATGTTTATAGCAATTTTATACATTGTAGCAAATACTGCTGCAATATACTTCTAAATACACATCCATACACTATCAGCTTAAAGGGACAGTCTATTTAAAATTAAACGTTCATGATTCAGATAGGGCATGCAATTTTAAGCAACTTCCCAATTTACTTTTATCGTAAAACTTGCTTTGTTCTCTTGTTATTCTTTGTTGAAAATGAAACCTAGGTAGGCTCATATGCTAATTTCTAAGCCCTTGAGGGCCGCCTTTATCTCATGCATTTTACAGTTTTTACAGCTAGACAGTGCTAGTTCAAGTGTGCCATTTAGATAACAGTGTGCTCACTCCAGTGGAGTTACCTAGGAGTCAGCAGTGATTGGCTAAAATGCAAGTCCGTCAAAAGAACTGAAATAAGGGGTCAGTCTACAGAGGCATAGACACAAGGTAATCACAGAGGTAAAAAGTATATTAATATAACTGTTTGTTGTGCAAAACTGGGGAATTGAGTAATGAATGGATTATCTATCTGTTTAAACAATAACAATTCTGGAGTAGACTGTCCCTTTGACCAGGTTTACTTTCCAAAAAAGAAAAACAAATACCAAAAGACAAAGCAAATTGGATAATAGTACTAAATTGTAAAGTGGTCTAACCCCTTAAGGACACAGCTCCAGTTTTCCCAATTGTCCCATGACTGAAATATTTTGTCATTGGTCATTAAAGGGTTAAAAAGTGCATTTTTAAAAAAAATCTAAATCATGAACATTTACATTTTACTTTACTGTCACTTTAACTTAAAAGCCAATGGACTGAAGTAATAGTATGCTTTTATTTATCTAGCTTTGACCCTATCACCCATTTAAAAAAAGCAAGGCCTGGATATACAAGCTTGCATTGTTCATACACCAACTCATCTGGCAAAGACTTAATTGTCAGACACACAGAACTGGGCTACATTGTCTGAGTTGTTTTGTGGTCATATGCCAAGGTTAAATAAATATTGAATAACCTTTAAAAACAAAGGAACTGCTTTGTGTCATATGTGGACATGACAAATTATAGATCAATAGTCAAAATTAATTCAATATGGACACATTTCTGAATGCATTTTCAAACTGTCTTTCTTAAAGGGACATTCCAGCCAAAATTGGAAACCACATGGATGTATTTTGATATTGAACAGAAGCAATTTTGTAATATGCATGTATTAGCAAAAATGCTTCTAATAAAAGCTATAGCTGTTTAAAAAGTGTATTTAAGTATGCACCGTGCACCAGCATTTTAAACACAGCACTTGCTCAGAGAGCCTCAGGTGCTTGTACCATCTGGTAATGACTCAATTTGTTAATTCCTGACATTATACAAGCCCAAATGATGATCTGAGCTGCTGCACTATTTAAAATGTGGGTGCAGTGACAATATTTAGCTATGCTTCACATGCACGTGCAGAGAAAAATGTTAACACTAAAACAGTGATAACTTTTACTAGAAGCATTTTTGCTAATGCATGTATATTGCAAATATGTTTCTATTCAAATATGTAATTAATTTATGTGCATTTACATTTTGACTGGAATGTCCCTTTAATTTCCATGCCAAGCAAACATAATTCAACATCATATTCAGGAAGAATTATTGTTCTTATACAACAGTATAACAAGTGAGCTTATCAGATTTCTTCAAGGAACCATTCCATAACAGTTACCATCCAACCAAACCTTGTCATCTTCCAAACTCTTCTTAGCTCCACAATGTGTTCCACTCAAAGATGTCCTATTATTAGATGATGATACAAAATACATCCAGTATGGCAATTATAGCATGATCTGAAACTCGCAACGACCCACTATAAATGGTCAAAACACATAACTATACCCACAATATGGTCTGATAACTAGAAAACAGTGGCTGATACTTTCAAACAAGGGTGGGATCCTTTGGACATTTCTGTTGTGTTGATTTAGAATAACATATCAGCCAATCTTAACGCTTTAAAAAAAATATATATATCTTAACTGCAATTATTTTTGAATAGCCAAATTCTTCCCACCATTTGTCTTATTTGGAGGAGCCAGTCCTGGGGATTTATTCCAGGGCTTGATAAATTTGTTCCAAACCTAGGAGCCTGTAGTGAGCCTCAATATTTAGGAGCCAGAAACTTTTGGCCACTCCTAATATATTTATGTCACCTGTCGCCCCTTTTCCCATCTCAGAACACCATCTGCTCACCTATAATCTTGATTTACAGACTAAACCTACTTCTCCCCCTCGTCCCTGCACCAGTAGAAACCTGCACACTGTGGATCCTGTCCAACCTTATTCAAAAATGCCTCCCCCACACTTCCACAATATCCTGCCCTGACCTTGCTACAACCCACTATAACAATACTCTCTCCTCTGCACTTGACACTTTTGCTCCTCCCCAAATACGCAAAACCCCACGTCGTCGGCTCCAATCCTGGCACTCTAAGCAAACACGCAACCTGCACAAATGCTCCCGTGCTGCTGAACGTGCCTGGAGGAAATCACGCTCTGAACCAGATTTCCTCCACTATAAGTTCATTCTTTATTATTACTCCTCTGCCCTTCACTTAGGCAAGCAAACCTACTTCTCTTCTCTTATATCTACTCACTCCTCAAACCCTAAACGTCTCTTCTCCATTTTCAACTCTCTTCTCTATCCACCTGCACCACCCCCTTCATCTGACTTTAGTGCTCAAGACCTGGCAGACTACTTTTTCAACAAAACACTTACCATCCAAAGTAATATCCCAACACAAGACTGCAACCTTCCATCTCCGCCCCCATCCACCTCCTACACCACTCTCAGCACCTTCCCCCCGACCACTGAGAATGAAGTGAGTTCCCAATTGTCTTCCTCACACCTCACTACCTGCCCACTTGACCCTATCTCTTCACATTCAATACCTTCTCTGTCTTCTAACCTCACTCCAGCTCTTCCTCACATTTTGAGCCTATCCCTTACTACTGGTTCATTCCCATCTTCCTTCAAACATGTAATGGTCACCCCCAACCTCAAAAAACCCTCCCTCGACCCAATTCTCCTGCAAACTACCGCCCCATATCACTGCTTCCGCTAGCTTCAAAAGTTCTGGAAAAACTAGTTTTGATTGCCTAACCACTTCTTGTCCTCCAACTCATTGCTTGACACCTTGCAATCTGGCTTCCATCCCTAACACTCAACTGAGATTGCCCTTACCAAGGTTACTAACTATCTTCTTTCTGCTAAAAAAAAAATAGCCATTACTCAATACTTATCTTACTTGACCTGTCTGCTGCCTTTGACATCGTTGAACATCCGCTTCTCCTACAGACTCTCAGCTCCCTTGGGCTCTCTGACACTG
The DNA here is from genome assembly GCF_027579735.1 of Bombina bombina. Lineage (NCBI taxonomy): Eukaryota > Metazoa > Chordata > Amphibia > Anura > Bombinatoridae > Bombina > Bombina bombina. The sequence continues at coordinate 279,687 of NW_026513078.1, forward strand.
CCCTCTCCTGAAACCACTCTTATCTCTCTAATAGGTCCTTTTCTGTCTCCTTTGCTGGCGAATCCTCTCCATTGCCTTTGTCTGTTGGAGTACCTCAAGGCTCTGTTCTGGGTCCTCTACTTTTCTCTATTTATACTTCCTCACTGGGTAAACTTATTAGTAGCTATGGCTTCAACTATCACCTCTATGCGGATGATACTCAGATCTACCTATCCCCCCCTGCACTCTCTCACATCAGTGTCTGCTTATCTGGCATTTCTTCTTGGATGGCCTCTCACCACCTAAAAATCAACATGTCCAAGACTGAGCTCCTTCTAATACCCCCCCCCTCTCTAATTCTACCCCGGTTTCTAACTCTTCAATCACAGTTGGTGACACCACTATCTCTCCATCACCCCAAGTCCGCTGCCTATGAGTTACACTTGACTTCAATCTGTCCTTCATACCCCACATCCAATTGCTCTCTTCATCCTGTCGCAACCACCTACGCAATATCTCCAAAATTTGTCCATTTCTGAGTGCTGAAACTACTAAACAGCTAATCCACTCCCTGGTAATTTCCAGACTTGACTACTGTAATAACCTACTAACTGACCTCCCTCTCTACTGCCTCTCTCCTCTTCAATCCATCCTAAATGCCTCTGCTAGGCTAATCAACCTCTCCCGACACTCTATATCTGCAGCACCTCTCTGCGAGTCCCTTCACTGGCTCCCCATTCACAGCAGAATTCAATTCAAAATTCTCACCCTGACCTACAAAGCCCTTACCAACGCAGCCCCCCCTACCTGTCCTCACTCATCAACAAATATACTCCAGCCCGCCCCCTAAGATCCAACAATGACCTGCTCCTTGCATCTTCTACCATCACCTCCTCCAATACTAGACTACAGGACTTCAATTGTGTGGCACCAACCATCTGGAACGCACTTCCTTAAGGTGTCAGACTTTCCCCTAACCTTTCCTCCTTTAAAAGCTCCCTAAAGAACTTTTTGCTCAGGGAAGCCTATCTCCAAATCAGTAACAAATGAATTCCTCTTGCCAAATAGCTGCCCTCATCTAACTCCACACTAACATCATTCCCACCTTTGCAGTCCCCACCTCCTGTTTCTCACCCTCCTACCCATCTAGATTGGAAGTTCCCACAGGAACAGGGCCTTCAATTCCCCTTGTATTTGTTTGTTACACTTTGTCTGGTGTCTTTTACATTGTATTGTACAGTACTGTTATCTTTGAACCCATGGACAGCACTGCGGAATCTGTTGGCGCTTTATAAATGAGACGTGCTCTGGCTGTTGTACTTTTGTTCATTTTTAACCTGACCAAATAAAAGAAGATTTGTTTTATCCTGTCAAGGAGTGTGCCGGTTTTCCCTTTTTATAATATATATACATACACACTGGCGTTAAAAAGTTTGGGGTCACTTAGACATGTCTTTATTTTTCCTTGAAAACATACATGAAATTAGTTTGAATAGGAAACAGTCATTGACAAGGTTAGAAATAATTAATTTTTAGGGATATAATAATTGTGTCCTTCAAACTTTATTTCCATCAAAGAATCCTCCATGCGCAGCAATTACAGCCTTGCAGACCTTTGGCATTCTAGTTGTCAATTTGTTGAGGTAATCTGAAGAGATTTCATCCCACAAATTGGATTGGTTTAATGGGCACGTTTTACGTACCATACAGTCAAGCTGCTCCCACAACAGCTGAGTAGGGTTGAGATCTGGTGACTGTGCTGGCCATTCCTTTAAGACAAAATACCAGCTGACTGCTTCTTCCCTAAATAGTTTTTGCATAGTTTGGAGCAGGGCTTTTGGTCATTGTCCTGTTGTAGGAGGAAATTGGCTCCAATCAAGCGCTTTCCACAGGGTATGTCTTCCTTATTCAATATCCCACTTTACCAACACAAAAGTACCCCCAGACCATCACATTCCCTCCACCGTGTTTGACAGATAAAGTCAAGCGCTACTCTAGTATATTTTCATTTGGTCTGCGTCTCCCAAATGATCTGTGACCCGAACACCTCACACTTAGGTTTGTCTGTCCATAGCACTTTTTGCCAATCTTCCTCTGTCCAGCGTCTGTGTTCTTTTACCCATCTTAATCTTTTCTTTCTATTGGCCAGTATGAGATATGGCATTTTCTTTACAACCCGAAGTCGCCTCTGTTGATGCTAAGACTGGTGTTTTGCAGATACTTTTTAATGAAGCTGACAGTTGAGGACCTGTGAGATGTCTGTTTCTCAAACTAGACACTCTAATGTATGTGTCCTCTTGCTCAGTTGTAAACACACAATTGCTGATGCTCCAGATACTCAAATATTCTAACGAAGGCCAGTTTCAGCACAACAGTTTTCAGCTGTGTTAAAATTATTGCAAAAGGGTTTTCGAATGATTAGTTAGTCTTTTTTAAATGATCAACTTGGGATTAGCAAACACAATGTACCATTGGAACACAGGACAGATGGTTGCCGATAATGAATCTCTCCCCGCCTAGGTAGATATTCCATTAAAAAACAGCAGTTTCCAGCTACAATAGTCTTCTACAACATTAACAATGTCTAAACTGTATTTCTGATCAATTTGATGTTATTTTCCAAACTTTTGAACACTAGTATATATGTAATAGAAGTAGGTGTTAGCACAATCAGTTCAGACAAATTAAACAATGGAATCCAAATTCAGAGAAATAGACAAAAAGTAAATTTATGCTTACCTGATAAATTAATTTCTTCTATGGTACGACGAGTCCACGGATTCATCCTTTACTTGTGGGATATTATCCTCCTGCTAACAGGAAGTGGCAAAGAGCACAACAGCAGAGGTGCTCCTCCCTTAGCTCCACCCCCCAGTCATTCGACCGAAGGTAAAGGAAGAAAAAGGAGAAACTAAAAGGTGCAGAGGTGACTGAAGTTTAAAATCAAAAAATATAATCTGTCTTAAAGTGACAGGGCGGGCCGTGGACTCGTCGTACCATAGAAGAAATTAATTTATCAGGCAAGTATAAATTTACTTTTCCTCTATAAAGTACGACGAGTCCACGGATTCATCCTTTACTTGTGGGATACAAAACCAAAGCTACAGGACACGGATGAACGGGAGGGACAAGACAGATGGCTAAACAGAAGGCACCACTGCTTGAAGAACTTTTCTCCCAAAAATAGCCTCCGAAGAAGCAAAAGTATCAAATTTGTAAAATTTGGAAAAGGTATGAAGCGAAGACCAAGTCGCAGCCTTACAAATCTGTTCAACAGAAGCATCATTTTTAAAAGCCCATGTGGAAGCCACCGCTCTAGTAGAGTGAGCTGTAATTCTTTCAGGAGGCTGCTGTCCAGCAGTCTCGTATGCCAAACGGATGATGCTTTTCAGCCAAAAAGAAAGAGGTAGCCGTAGCTTTTTGACCTCTACGTTTTCCAGAATAGACAACAAACAAAGAAGATGTTTGACTGAAATCTTTGGTCGCTTGCAAGTAAAATTGCATGAACCACATCCAGGTTGTGCAACAGACGCTGCTTCTTAGAGGAAGGATTAGGACACAGAGAAGGAACCACAATTTCCTGATTAATATTCTTATTGGTAACAACCTTAGGAAGGAATCAGGTTTGGTACGCAAAACCACCTTATCAGCATGGAAAACAAGATAAAGCGAGTCGCATTGCAATGCAGATAGTTCAGAAACTCTTCAAGCCGAAGAGATAGCAACTAAAAACAGAACTTTCCAACATAGAAGTTTAATATCTATGGAATGCATAGGTTCAAACGGAACCCCTTGAAGAACTTTAAGAACTAAATTCAAACTCCATGGCGGAGCAACAGGTTTAAACACAGGCTTGATTCTAACTAAATCCTGACAGAATGACTGAACGTCTGGAACATCTGCCAGACGCGTGTGTAGTAAAATTGATAAAGCAGATATCTGTCCTTTTAGGGAACTAGCTGATAGCCCCTTCTCCAAGACAAAATCCTAGGAATCCTGATCTTACTCCATGAGTAGCCTTTGGATTTGCACCAATAAAGATATTTACGCCATATCTTACGATAAATTTTCCTAGTGACAGGCTTTCGAGCCTGAATCAAGGTATCTATGACCGACTCAGAGAATCCCCGCTTGGATAAAATCAAGCGTTCAATCTCCAGGCAGTCAGCCGCAGAGAAACTAGATTTGGATGCTGGAACGGACCTTGAATCAGAAGGTCCTGTCTCAGTGGCAGAGTCCATGGTGGAAGAGATGACATGTCCACCAGGTCTGCATACCAAGTCCTGCGTGGCCACGCAGGTGCTATCAAAATCACCGAAGCTCTCTCCTGTTTGATTCTGGCAATCAAACGAGGAAGGTGAGGAAATGGTGGAAACACATAAGCCAGGTTGAACGACCAGGGTACTGCTAGAGCATCTATCAGTACTGCTTGAGGATCCCTTGATCTGGACCCGTAACAAGGAAGTTTGGCGTTCTGACGAGATGCCATCAGATCCAATTCTGGTGTGCCCCATTCCCAGTTCTCCACTCCTGGGATATAGATTGCTGATAGATGGCAAGAGTGAGTCTCTGCCCATTGAATTATTTTGGTAACCTCTATCATCGCTAGAGAACTCTTTGTTCCCCCCTGATGATTGATATATGCTACAGTCGTGATATTCTCCGACTGGAATCTTATGAATCTGGCCGAAGCCAGCTGAGGCCACGCCTGAAGCGCGTTGAACATCGCTCTCAGTTCTAGAATATTTATTGGAAGGAGAGCCTCCTCCTGGGTCCACACACCCTGTACTTTCAGGGAATTCCAGACTTCACCCCAGCCCAATAGGCTGGCGTCCGTCGTCACTATGACCCATGCTGGCCTGCGGAAACACATTCCCTGGGACAGATGATCCTGTGACAACCACCAAAGAAGAGAGTCTCTGGTCTCTTGATCCGGATTTATCTGAGGAGATAAATCTGCATAATCCCCATTCCACTGTTTGAGCATGCATAGTTGCAGTGGTCTGAGATGCAAGCGAGCAAACGGAACTATGTCCATTGCCGCTACCATTAGTCCGATTACCTCCATACACTGAGCCACTGACGGCTGAGGAATGGAATGAAGATCTCGGCAGGTGGTTAAAATCTTTGATTTCCTGACCTCCATCAGAAAAATTTTCATGCCCACCGAATCTATCAGAGTTCCCAGGAATGGAACTCTTGTAAGAGGGATAAGTGAACTCTTTTTTACTCAGAAAAGCCAACACGATGTCCGTGTGAGATTTGGCTAGTTGGTAAGTTGACGCCTGAATTAAGATATCGTCCAGATAAGGCGCCACTGCTATGCCCCGCGGCCTTAGAACCGCCAGAAGGGACCCTAGCACCTTTGTGAAAACACTGGGAGCTGTGGCCAAACCGAAGGGAAGAGCCACAAACTGGTAATGCTTGTCCAGAAAAGCGAACCTGAGGAACTGGTGATGATCTTTGTTGATAGGGATGTGTAGAAACGCATCCTTTAAGTCCACGGTGGTCATATATTGACCCTCCTGGATCATTGGTAAAATAGTCCAAATGGTCTCCATCTTGAAGGATGGGACACTCAGGAATTTATTTAGGATCTTGAGATCTAAAATTGGTCTGAAGGTTCCCTCTTTTTTGGGAACCACAGATTGGAGTAAAACCCCTGCCCCTGTTCTGTTTTCGGAACTGGGCAGATTACTCCCATGGTATATAGGTCTTCTACACAGTGTAAGAACGCCTCTCTTTTTGTCTGGTTTACAGACAATTGAGAAAGATGGAATCTCCCCCTTGGAGGAGAATCTTTGAAAACTAGAAGATACCCCAGGGTTATGATTTCTAAAGCCCAGGAGTCCTGAACGTCTCTTGCCCAAGCCTGAGCAAAGAGAAAGTCTGCCTCCTACTAGTTCCGGTCCAGAATCGGGGGCTACCCCTTCATGCTGTCTTGGTGGCAGCAGCGGGCTTCTTGACCTGTTTACCTTTGTTCCAAGTTTGGTTAGGGCTCCAGACTGACTTGGATTGAGCAAAATTCCCCTCTTGTTTTGCAGCAGGGGAAGAGGTAGA